>NW_007728549.1:281151-286498 GCF_000696425.1 Galeopterus variegatus | reverse complement strand
TCTCCTGATGGCACACAGCTGGGTGAGAGGTGTGTGAGCTTAATTTTTATCCCCCACTCATACTCTTCTTGGGTCACCTACAGGGCACAGCTAGTGCAGCCCTCTATGGTGATCCTGACGTAGTCTCCTGTGAAGCCGGCATGGCTGGTAAGTTTATTGGAATGGCTTGCTTTATTGGAAAGATAAATAATGAGGGTTTGCAATGCCAATAAAATAACCTAAATACCTTTCATTGTCAGTGATTCATTTCACACAATTTCATAGCATGTTACAAGCTATCTGTTCCTGATAAGCTTATCTTGCTTCAGTCCTAGCCCTGTTTGGCTATTTTGGAGGGTTTCAGTTATACTGATCTATGAAAATTCCAGCCTGTTAGAAAAACCTGATAATTTCTAAATTTTTACCTTTTGGTAATCAAGAGTCTTGTCAGTCAGTCTTGGTATTTTCAGGCAATTTGACAGGTGAGGTATTCTGGTAGACTATCTCGGGTTAGCCAGTTTTCTAAAATTCTTCTTTGGCATACATAGCTCTGTAAACCTTCCTCACTCATACATATTTTCATGTACTTAACAATTTTACTGTCCTGAAGCATTTATTATAAAAAATAATTTTAATTCACCTTTGAATAACAATTACTGTTGTAATTTAATTTTTTAAATCTTATATTATTATAATTATTTTTATCTTTCTATTTCAAACATGATTCAAAAACTAATTAAAGTAATAATGAATTGCTTTTATGTTCATCACAGTCCTCAGGGTTGACATTATATTAGTTGTTTTAGAATGGAAATTTTAGAATACTTATTGCTTTTAGATTTTGATCTCATAAATTAGAGTTAAAAATCTCTTCTCTTTGCTACTTTTTATACTTTCCTTTTAGTTACAATTTTTGAGTGTACTGGAGCATGAAAAATAGTCAAAATGGAAAAATGAAGAAGCACCAGAACGAATGAGCACTAAACAATTTTATCAATATTTGCACATCAAATCCATATACATAATTGTGTTCCAGAAATGTCAGACTTCTATACTTCAACATTTCAAGAAATTATTTTCTTTTAATTCATATTTTTGACAAAATGTATAACAAGTACTCATGCAGTTTGTTATATGTTAGAGATTTTTAGTTTGGTTTATTTTTAAATACCGGGGTTTTCCTGTCTATGCATGTTATTATTATTGCCCCTGAACCCAGATGACAAATTTCTTAATCTAGTACAGACTCCAGAGCTGGTCTTCAGCAAATGTGACATGAACATCAACATCTCATGGACACTATAGTACATCAGAGGGGAGTCCGACATGGTTGGTTTGTCACAGCATGATGGCTTTCACACAGTGGGTAAGCTTTAGAGCACTTAAGAATGAGTGCCAACTGAAGCAGTAACCACTGTAGGGGATCTTATGAAATTGTACAAGCAGCACAGGCTTCTGCAGCAGACCTTGATAAAAGAAGAGACAAGGGAGAAAATAATTGATAGGATGTGAGCTAACAGTGCTTTTGTAAGATGACAAGAACACCTGGGGACTATAGGACATACCTTGAAAGGATTAAGGAATACAATATTGCACAGGGCTAGGACTACTTAAATAACAGACGGGAACTAAAGCTTCTGAAATAGTTATTGCATTTGAAATTTTTATTATAACCTCATTCCATCTTCACTTCCTAGGTTCCTAGGTCATGCAAGGCCTGGAGAAATAATAACTACATAAATTAAACTTCCAGTTACAGATATGTCTGTGTGTGTGTCTTTGTACACCAGAGTAAAATCATCTTCTCTTTAGTATTTGCACATAAGAAACATACTTTTGAACAAAAATTATTCATCTAGTTTTCAAAATATAAATATTTATTTCATCATTTACTTGTACATATTTGTGAGATGCAGCATGTTGTTCAATACATGCATATATTGCACAATAATTCACTTAGTGTGGCTAGCACAGTTTTGTATCAGTTAGTCCACCCTTTCTCCTCTCCCAACATCCCTATGCTCCCAGCCTTTAGTGACCATTATTCTACTTGACCAAAATTTAAAATACCTTGGCTGATTTTGGCTCAGCCTCTCTAAGAAGTTGTGGTAAATGGAAATCTTGGATAAGGATTATTTGGGGTAAAAAGATTTAGAATGGTATTTAGAATATAGATATTTAGAATAATAATCTATTTATTAGGTATATTCTACACTGAGGACATACAAAAAAATACAAAAATACAATCTGCTGAATTTTATATGTCAAGCTTACTTATGTAATCAGTGGTGGGCTAAAAAACAAAATAGTAAAACCCCAGAGTTTTCATTGTACCCCTTTTGATTGCTAATTAACAGACCAAAGATTATGCTTAGTCTAATTTCTCACACCATAGATTAGTTTTTCATGTTTTTGAACTTTCCATGAATGGAATATTACAGTAAGTGCATTTTTTCAACCTGTCTTATTTTGCTCAATATGTTTATTAGGTTCATCCATCTTGTTGCACATATCAGTTGTCTTTTTTTCCCCTTATTTGGATATCCTTTCTTGAAATAGGCTGTTTTTTCTCCTTGATTTATCAGTTATTTTTTTATGTTCTGAATATGAATTATTTATCACATTTATGTGTTGTGAATTTTTTCTTCCTGTCTTGACTTTACATTTAACTCTCTTACTAATAGTTGTTTAATCCAAGAAATGAAAAGTAAATTCTTTTCTATAACTTATTTGAAAAAAATAAAGGTTTACACTTTATAATTGGATATAAAATTCATCAAGAATTTATTTTTGTTCGTGTGGTTATACGAAATGAACAATTTCAATCTTTTGTTGAAAAGACCATCATTTCTTCATTGCACTGAAACATCACTTTTTCTTAGACTAGATGTACATATGTGGTTTGTTCATGAATTCTATTCTAGTCTGTTGTTCAATATATATGTCCTTTCTGCAATGGCTTAATTGCTTCATTTATAATAAGCTGTGAGATCTGTTAGGGTAATCTCCAATTTTTTTTTTCAAAATTATGTCAGCATTGTTAAACCTTTACTATTCTACGCAAACTTTATTTTTTATCCAATTTTTTTTTTCAAAATTATGTCAGCATTGTTAAACCTTTACTATTCTACGCAAACTTATTTTTTATTTTATTTTGTTTTGTTAACGATAATTTATTATACACATATGTGGGGTACAAAGTTGACTATCAATAGATGTGTAAAATGTGTGATGATCAGATCAGTATAGGAAGCTTATTCATCATTACAATGTGAAATCATTCTTTGTGTCCATTAACCAATTTCTAATTAACCCCCCATCCTCTCAACCTCCCCTCCCCTTTTCCAACTTTAGTAACTACAGTTTTCTCTCCTTCTAAAAGTTAAGTGTATTATTGTGATTATTCTTTCATTCTTTCTCTCTCTCTCTATTGTTTTTTGTGTATTTATACACTCAGTTCCCACTTGTGAGTAAGGACATGTTGTATTTTTCTTTCTTCATCTGGGTTGTTTAACTTAGCATAATTTTCTCCAGGCTCATTCGTGTTGCTGTGAATGGCAGAATTTCATTCTTTTTTATATCAGAATTTATTTTTTATATTTATATTTTTATATCAGAATTCCATTTTTTATATCTTTTTTAAACCTCCATAATGTTCTCCATAATGGCTGTACTTATTTACAGCCCCACCAACAGTGCAGAAGAGTTCCCCTTTCTCCACATCTTCTCCAGAATTTGCTATGTTCAGTCTTTTTGATAATAGCCAGTCTTACTGGGGTGAGATGATATCTCAAAGTGGTTTTGATTTGCATTTCCCTTATTAGTGATGTTGAGCATTTTTTTCATATATCTGTTGGACTCTTGTATGTACTCCTTTAAGAAATGCCTATTGCTAATTTTTTTTTTTTTTTTTTTTTGTGACCGGTAAGGGGATAACAACCCCTGGCTTGGTGTCGCCTGCACCACGCTCAGCCAGTGAGCGCACCAGCAGTCCCTCTATAGGATCCGAACCTGCGGTGAGAGCGCCGCTGCACTCCCAAACGCTGCACTCTGCCGAGCATGCCACGGGGCCGGCCCTATTGCTCATTTTTTAATTGGATTATTATTCTATTTATTTATTTATTTATTTATTTATTTATTTTTTACTATGAAGTTGTTTGAGCTCTTTGTATGTTCTGGATATTAATCCCTTGTCAGCTGTGTAGTTTGCAAATATTTTCTCCCATTCTGTAGGTTGTCTTTTCACTCTGTTGACTTTTTTCTTCACTGTGCAGAAGCTTTTTAATTTGATATAATCCTATTTGTTTATTTGTATACCATGATTAAGTGGGATTCACCCTAGGAATGCAAGGATGGCTCAACATCATTACAATAGATGGAATAAAAGCATTTGACAAAATTCAACTTTCTTTCATGATAAAGACTCTCAACAAATTAGGTAAAGAAGTAAGGTATCTCAACACAATAAAAGCTACGTATGACAAACCCACTGCCAATACCATCCTGAAGAGGAACAAGACAAGGATGCCCACTCTCACCACTCCTATTTAACATAGTATTGGAAGTTTGTGCCAGAACAATTAGACAAGAAAAATAAATAAAGGGCATCTTACAAAGATGAAGTCAACACTCATCCATCTTGTTGCAAATGGGAGTATTTCATTCTTTTATATGGCAGAGTAGTATTCCATGGTGTATATAGACCACATTTTCCTTATCTGATCATCCATTGATGGACATTTAAGTTGGTTCCATGTCTTGGCCACTGTAGACAGAGCTGTGATGAACATGGGAGTGCAGGTATCCCTTCAACATGTTTATTTTCATTCCTCTGGGTATATACCCAGAAGTGGGATTGCTGGATCATATGGAAGATCTATCTGTAGTTGTTTGAGTATCTATCCATACTGTTTTCCATAGAGGTTGTACTAATTCACAGTCCCACCAACAGTGTAGGAGTGTTCCCTTCTCCCCACACCCTCATAAGCATTTGTTATTCACCATCTTTTTGATTATAGCCAGTCTAACTGGTATAAAGTGGTATCTCGATGTAGTTTTAATTTGCATTTCCCTGATGACTAGTGATGTTGAGCATTTTTTCATGTACCTGTTGGCCATTTGTATGTCTTCCTTTGAAAAATGTCTATTCAGCTCCTTTGCTGCTTTTTAATTGGTTTATTTGAGTGAAATAGGCAAAGCACAGAGGGATACATACTGCATGTACTCACTCATATGTGAGAGCTAAGAGAGAAAGAAGGAAGGAAAGAAAGACCACAGTAGTGCGTTGGACTTGCAAAGGGAGAGAATATTCCTTGGGCTACACAGTGGAGTAGGAGGGAGATGGGAGGGTGAGAGTGGTTGGGGATAA
>NW_007728549.1:279128-280934 GCF_000696425.1 Galeopterus variegatus | reverse complement strand
GCTTTTTAATTGGTTTATTTGAGTGAAATAGGCAAAGCACAGAGGGATACATACTGCATGTACTCACTCATATGTGAGAGCTAAGAGAGAAACAAGGAAGGAAAGAAAGACCACAGTAGTGCGTTGGACTTGCAAAGGGAGAGAACATTCCTTGGGCTACACAGTGGAGTAGGAGGGAGATGGGAGGGTGAGAGTGGTTGGGGATAATTGGGTGGGGGACTCTGGGTACAAATGCAATTTTTGTTAATGGATATACAGCCAGTATGAATCTGGCCCCCATATCATGGGCATGAGGTGTGACAATCAGCTTTATATCTCATGAATATTCATAACCAATAAAAAATACTGTTTTGTAAAACAAAAAAGATGAAGTCAAATCATCCTTGTTTGCAGATGTCATGATTCTATAAATAGAAAACCCAAGAAACTCTACCAAAAAAACTCTCAGATAAGTTCAGTAAGTATGCAAGATACAAAATCAATATGCAAACATCAGCAGTGTTTTTATACTCCAACACCAAACTAGAAGAAAAAGAAATCAGGAAAACAAGCCCATTTACAATAGTCACCAAAAAATGAAATACCTAGGAATAAATCTAACCAAGGAAGTGAAAAATCTCTACAATAAGAACTACAAATCACTGCTGAAAGAAATTAAAGAGAACACTAAAAGAGAAAGATTTTGCTTGTTCATGGACTGGAAGAGTCAACATAGTGAAAATGTCCAAACTACCTAAAGCTGTCTACAGATTCAGTGTGATCCCCATCAGAATACCAATGACATTCTTCACCGAAATGGAAAAAAAAATCCTAATATTCATATGGAACAACAAAAGACCCTGAATAGCCAAAGCAATCTTGAGCAAAAATCCAGAGGCATTACACTTCCTGACTTCAAACAATATTACAAATCTATAGTAACCAAAACAGCATGGTACTGGCATAAAAACAGACATACAGCCCAATGGAACAGAATAAAGAATCCAGAAATCAAACCACATATTCACAGCCAACTAATCTTCCACAAGGTCGCCAAGAACATGTAGTGGGGAAGGGACAACCTCTTCAATAAATAGTGCTGGGAAAATTGGATATCCAAATGTAGAAGAATGAAACTTGATCCGTACCTGTTGCCATAAACCAAAATCAAGTCAAAATGGATAAAAGGCTTAAATATAGGACTGAAACTTTAAAACTCCTAGAAGTAAACATAGTGGAAATTCTCCAGAATGTAGAACTGGGCAAAGACTTCAGGAATATGCACCCAAAACACAGACTCCATATAAACTTTAGAATCAACTTGTCATGTCTCAAAATCCACCTTGAACTTTGATTGGTATTTTAATGAATGCATAGATCATTTTATGGAGAACTATCATTTATAAAAGATTGGTTCTTACAATTATGAACAAACTTTATCCTATTATTTCTATAGGTTTCTGATTTCTTTCAATAATATTTTTCAGTTTTCAACATAAAGTTTATGAACACATTTTATTAGATTTGTTTTAACATTTTTTTGTTTGTCAAACTACTGTAAATATTACATTTAAAAATAATTTAATATCAAAATTTGGGTGTTTTTTTGTTGAAATGCAATTGATGTTTGTAATTCAACCTCATAGCCAATGAATATTAATGGAAATATTTATGAAATTTTTGTATATAGATTTTTTTTATTTCACATCTGTATAATCATATTGTGTACAAGAAATGACTGTTTTATATCTATCTTACCAATTTTGGTGTGTTTTTTAAAAATTTTTCTTTACTTGTTGCACTCACTTCCTAGATGCTCCAGTAAAA
>NW_007728549.1:276523-278036 GCF_000696425.1 Galeopterus variegatus | reverse complement strand
AATGTATAGTACACTTTTAAAAATTCTAATCTGACAATATTAGTTTTTTATTAAATTATTTATCTTATTTTACACTTAATACACTTACATATATAATGTTTATTATAATGTTTAAATCTACCACCTTACTATTCGTTTTGGTATTTACTTCTTGCCTTTGTTTGGATTAGTTAGTTTTAGTTATATGATCAGCTTATTCTACGTGCACTGTTTTACTAAGGGTTTGCAACAGAAAATTAAATATGAAAGAATCTGGACTTATATTAGTCCAACATAAATTATTACTTTAAATAATTTATCAATAATGTTAAAATCTTTTCACTATTTATGTTTTTATGCATTTTAATTCCACATATATTTAATATTTACATTATAGTTATTTTGTACAACCAATGTAAAATATATTTAACCAATATATTTAACCACACACTTATTTTTCCAGGTACATATATATTTTTTATGCATCTTGTGCTTTCATCTAGAATAATTATGTTTATACCCAAGCAACACTCTTTAGTTATTTCTTTAAATGTAGTTATGTTAATGATGTGTTGCTTAGTTTTTGCTTGTCTGAAATCATCTTTATTTTGTCTTCATTTACAATGATACTTTTGCTAGATATAGAACTCTCAGGACTTTGTTTTCTCTACATTTTACAATGTTTTTCTATTGTTTTCTGGTTTCCATCATTTCCCCGAACAGTCAACCATCAGTGATATTGTTTCTCCTACAGTCGTCATGTGTCACTTTTTAAAGCAGCTATTGAATTTTTGTTTGTTTGTTTGATTTGCTGTTGGTTTTTCCTTGTTTTCCTATGGTGTTTCTAAATGCAGATTTGTTTGTATTCATCCTGCTCAGAGTCTACAAAATTTATTGCATCTGTGGTTTGTTGTCAGTTTTTGGTTTTGGAAAATTCTCAGCTAATATTTCTTCAAAGATTGCTTTTGCTTCATTATTTTCTCTCCTGTAGGAACACCAGTTAAAAATAATTTAGAACTTTTGCTTTATTTTATCTATAACTTATTGTTTTTTCTTTTATCTCTACTCTGGGTTTTCTATATAATTGAATATGAATAATTTCTATTAACCTGCTTTTTCATTTCTTCCAACACATAAATTCATTTTTCTGCTGTGTCTATTCTACTGTCAGAGTCATATGTTGACACAACACTTTCAGATTGTGTACTTTACCTTACTATTTGAAAATATTAGTTATATCTGGTTTAAAGTTGTTTTCCTATAACTGCAATGTCAGGCTTATAAGTAGGGGCTGTTTATATCTGATTTTTCTTTTGAATTTCCATCTCTTGTCTGGTCTCTTTGCATAACATATTTTTATAATAAATTTTGAGCACTATATTTGAAAAGTTATAGAATTTTCTGATTATATTTTTCTTCAGAGACATTCAATCTTTCATCTGCTCGAGCAAATAGAACAAAGACTGATAATCTTTTCAATTGGGAACTGAAATACTTAACGTTCATTTGAAAATACCACAGCTATCTCTGCCCC
>NW_007728549.1:272457-275149 GCF_000696425.1 Galeopterus variegatus | reverse complement strand
TTGGTTTACTCTATTTTTAATCTTGGTTTTTAGAAAGAAAATTAACATGATATGACTTTTTCTATATGCTTTTCAAAAGGCAGTATACAATTGTTATAATTAATATCATAAAATAATATTTTATCATATGTTTACTAGAAATAAAACTAACATTTAACAATGTGATATAATATGACTGAGCTGTATGATAACTAAACAATAGAAGATAAGTTCTTATGCTGCAATATCTTGTCTTTACTATTTTTTACTACTTCACCTGATTATTAAAGGTCAGTAGTTTCTTATCTTCAGTTAAAAATTCATTGTGCTAGGCAATGCCCCAAATTACAAGTAAACATTATTTCTAATTACAAGTATTCATCTAAAAGTCTATATGGGTCTTATGCATACCCATACACACAGAGTAAGGCATTCTTTTTTAGAGACAAGAGATTTTCTTTCTTTTTTTCTAATTTATTTATTTGTTTTTAATTAACAAATAAGAATTATATATATGTATTATGTACATGATGTTTTGCAATATGTATACACTGTGAAATGGTTAAGCTGAGCTAAATAATATATGCATTACCTGTATACTTATCAATTTTTTGTGGTGAGAACACTTAAAAGTCTATTCTCAAATAATTTCAAGAAGACAGTACATTATTATTTTCATTTGATTTTGAAAATTGGAATTTGAAACACAAATACTCAATGTGAATTTTTCTGTGTGATAATTGCATTTAATTCCTCAAGCTTTTTTTTTGTATATATACCAACTCAATTTCTCTTTTGTATCTAGCTCCTAGATACAATAATTCATTGGCTATTTATAGAAAGCCTACTATGTGTGTAGTATCTATTTAAATGACAATATATTTATAGGCAAGAAGCCTTTCTTTTGTTCAAATTTTATATAGATATAAATTTTAGCCTTATAAAAGATGCAAGGCTGAATATGCAATTCCAAGTCTTACCTAAGATAATGGAATTCAAATTGTTGGATTTCTGAACACTATCACCATCTTGGACGATGGGTTCTAATGGATATAAAATTTAAAACTTGCTCTTCAAATAATGTGGTACACTATTCTAACTTTTATGTTGTTGACTTTCTAACCATAAAACTTTTTGTTTTTGTATAGGCTCTAAAAGCCTTTGAAGTTTCTTCCTCTGAGAAAGTTACAATGAGCATGTTTAAATTAAATATTTTCAAAGTATTTATACTTATAATTAATAACTTTTATATACTTTATAAATTACCCTTATCTTATTGATGTATACCTACTTAAGTTATATACATACATACTTATAAAAGTTAAGATATTTATAGTTAATAATATGATATATCTAATAGCTGTAACTTATTCATCTTTGTATCCCAGTAATTGTATATTTTTCTGGCATATGTGCTATGAAACATTTCTTAGTGAGTGAATGAATTTTATACATTTACTGAGATTATACATGTAGAATTCAGACTTCATTTTTATTTTTAAAATACACATTTTAGTCAAAGATATCATAATAAGGAAAATCTAAAAAGTTTCAATTTACTATAGAAACTTCAGAGCAAATATTTTATATCTCATGTCATATAACATTACCTATAAGATTGTGCTGTTCGGTATTGGTCGGAGTAATCACAATAGCCAAAAATGAGGAACTAAATTGCCTAAAACTCTAAAAAGAATCTCAGAATGAAGTGGTCAAAGGAAAAATGCAATTCTACAATAGCTTCAAATATATATCACAATGAATTAAAACAAACAAAATGGGAGAATGCACCAGTATGTCAATAATCACCCCCACAGGAAGCCTATTTTATTTTAATTAAAAAATATTTATTTTTTGCCTAGTAAAGTTCCTATAAATGGTGATGAGATACTAAAATAGTATGGAACCCAGTTAATAAGGGAGCAAAATATATTTTTTTAGAGGCTACTTACATCAGACACTGAATTACATGCTAGGGATTGAACAGTGGAGCCGAAAGAACACTAATAATGGGATCTGAAGATAAAGTCAAGAAAAACTCCCAAAGCAATAAACAAGAGTTAAATAGATAAGAAATTTAAGATGAAAGATAAGTAGTATCTAGTAAGACAACAGAACAAGGTATACAAAGTACTGAGAAAAAAATAGTTTTCTATGCACAGATTTATATTCAGTTGAATTATCAAACAATATGAGGAAAATATAAAACTATTTTTATATTTGCAAAGATTCACAGTTTATTCCCCACAAAATACTTTTAGGATCTTCCTTGAGTTCATACTTCAGTAAAATAAGTGGTTAATGTAAGTAAAGGCTATTGAATTCAGGTCTAATCCTAGGCAAATTGAGGGAAGATAACAGCATATTAGATCTAGAGAGAAACTAGAAACTCTATAAAAAACAATACAAAAAGGATGGTCCCAATACGGGAAAAATAAACTATCATGTAGCATGATTTGGAGCAACTCAGGAAGTTTTAAGAAAGAAGCCACTGCTAGATATATGCCAAAGGGATACCTGTTCTCCAATGTTCATTGCAGCACTATTTACAATAGCCAAGAGTTGGAACCAGCCCGAATGTCCATCATCAGATGAGCAGAGAAGGGAACTATGGTATATCTACACAGTAGAATACTACTCTGCTGTAAAAAAGAATGAACTACTGCCATTTGCAACAACATGGATGGACCTTGAGAGAATTATATTAAGTGAA
>NW_007728549.1:269438-272068 GCF_000696425.1 Galeopterus variegatus | reverse complement strand
TTCAGGTTCAATAATTCACTAGAATGAGTCGCAGGGCTCAGGAAAATGCCATACTTACTAACACAGTTTTTAGAACAGTGAAAGAGTACAAATTTAAATCATCTAAGGGGAGAGACCAATAGAGGAGAGTCTGGGAGGTACAAATGAGGAGTTTCTGGTCATCCTGTCCCTGTTGAGTGATAGAGAGTGTTATCTCTTTCAGGCTGCTGTGTGTGACAATATGCATGAAGTATTGCCAAACAAATAATCTCTGGTGTCTAGAGTTTTAACTGGGGTTTGATCACATGGACTTTTAGTCACTAGCTCTTTCTGGAGTCTGGGCTATCCAGATTCTTAGGAGGTTGCAACTGATATAGTAAGTCCCAAAGCCTCCATTATAAATCACATTGTTAGACTGTCTGCTGGANAGAGTTATGATAATGATTTTTATTGGCTTTTTATTTGCAAACAACAACAAAACCAAAAGAGTCAAACCAAAGAATATGACCGACTTTAGAAGACTTAACTGTGGGAGAAAAATATGATGTAAATATTTTCAGACTTGGATATTTAAAAACACATTTACAACACTGAGAGTGCTACATTGGAATGAAAATGGTGAAGAAAGATGACGGAAAAGATTAAGTGCTAATGTCTCCATTGACAAAATGGAGAGTTAAGGTATAGTGTCTTAAGATTTTGGAAGAAGACATGAAAGTTCTGGTGTATTGTTTGAGAATGCAGATTTGATCAATGGAAAGACTGAGAATCATTAACACATTATTGATTCAGTCTCTCATCTAAAATATATAGATAGTTAGAATACATATCAGCTAGATGTATAGATGAGAGAGTGAATCGATAATGTTTTAATAACAAATTTTTAAAAATCCAAGTTCACAGTAAATTAGAGTTGGTAATCAAAAGAACTGAAAACAAAAGTGGTATTTTCCTTTAGGAATTAGTTTTGAGATTCTTCCATTACAGCCTATCAGTACTGTTAAATTCTTTATATATACATTACTTTGTTAAAATAAAAAAAAGTTTAATAAGTATTGATAAAAGCAAAGTGTTTTATGACATTAAGTGGCATAACATAGGATAAAATACAAATATTTAAATATCTGAACTTGACATTACCCTCAAAACTGGCCAAATTTATTCCTGTGTAGACATTATAGTCAAGTTTTGGGGTTATTACAGGTAAGTCAATATTTTAATGAGCTATTTATTTCTGAATTGGCCCAAGGGAGCTATTCTAGCTCAAAGATAAAAGGGGAAAATTGAAAAACAAAATTGAAAGATAGTTTGAATGGTTTGGCATTGTGATCATTCTGCTTTAATACCAATTTAAGAAAATTAAGGTGGAAATATTCTTAGAAAATTAGAATTACATAATTAGAAATTACAAAAAAAAAAAAAAAAAAAAAAAAAAAAAAAAAAAAAAAAAAAAAACCAAAAAAAAAAAAAAGGAAAAGAAATGTTAAAATGTCCTCTCTCATTCAGTGAAAGGCATGAGAACTGTTGTGGTCAGGATCAAAATCATAATTGTNGAAAGAAAGATGCCATTTGACACTGAAACAGTCACCTTTCATAGCATAACAGTAGTCCTGGGATGTTTAGAGAAAAAAATGCTATTATGGTACATGAGATGAGTTAGCCAAATTGCAAAATCTGAGAGAGAAGTCCCCATAAAATTGCCCTCCCGTCAGACACCAGACACAAGATTGAGGTTTCTCAGGGCACCCTCACTTCAAACCAGCTGGCTAAAAATGTTAGGTTTCACATGGCAACGTTCAGGTTCAATAATTCACTAGAATGAGTCGCAGGGCTCAGGAAAATGCCATACTTACTAATGCAGTTTTTAGAACAGTGAAAGAGTACAAATTTAAATCATCTAAGGGGAGAGACCAATAGAGGAGAGTCTAGGAGGTACAAATGAGGAGTTTCTGGTCATCCTGTCCCTGTTGAGTCATAGAGAGTGTTATCTCTTTCAGGCTGCTGTGTGTGACAATACGCATGAAGTATTGCCAAACAAAGAATCTCTGGTGTCTAGAGTTTTAACTGGGGTTTGATCACATACTGCCTCTGTCATGGACTTTTAGTCACTAGCTCTTTCTGGAGTCTGGGCTAATTATTTTAGTATCCAGGTTCTTAGGAGGTTGGAACTGATATAGTAAGTCCCAAAGCCTCCATTATAAATCACATTGTTAGACTGTCTGCTGGACAAAGCCCCTGGCATACAAAGCCACTTGTGTCAGGCATGACATTCCAGGATCCTAGAGATCACTTCCCAGCAGTCAGAGGTAAAGACAAGACCTCTTGTTGGGTAAGGTCAATTCTTCACTACACAGCATATCACTGGACTTCTTATTGAATTTAGTTAGAGTTATGATAATGATTTTTATTGGCTTTTTATTTGCAAACAACAACAAAACCAAAAGAGACAAACCAAAGAATATGACCGACTTTAGAAGACTTAACTGTGGGAGAAAAATATGACGTAAATATTTTCAGACTTGGATATTTAAAAACACATTTACAACACTGAGAGTGCTACATTGGAATGAAAATGGTGAAAAAAGATGATGGAAAAGATTAAGTGCTAATGTCTCCATTGACAAAATGGAGAGTTAAGGTATAGTGTCTTA
>NW_007728549.1:244825-268753 GCF_000696425.1 Galeopterus variegatus | reverse complement strand
ATATGATGTGATGGTTGCTAAATTGAAGAGTGTAACAAAATAAAAGTTGAAAAATATTTCAAATAGGTTGGCACCAGCATTCAATTTAGAATAGATTATTATCTGGTTGAAATATTGTGTTACACTGTTTCCATTGTTTATGTAATAGTGACATGAAGTCTAGAAATCTGAAGTAAAATGTAAAATATCACATTGGATAGCACCATTAAAAACATGCATTTACCCATAGATGGACTGAGTATATCCTGAGTATCCAGAGCTTATATTTCCAAAAGCACGTGTTATGAAGAACATTTCAATACTCTGAGTTAAAGCATAATAGCCATTTCCTGTTAAAGAAGGCACTGTAAAACTTGTATGCCTTTATTTTCAGATTAACTCAGAATCGCGGCAGCCTTATCAAACATTCTTTTCAGTGTTTCACTTTCTAGGTAGGAACTAACCATTCTTGAGATTCTGTTCAGAACAGAGTTTTAAATTCATAAAAGTTTTGGGTACATTTACAGTTACTTTCCCTAGACGCTGAAGACAAATGCGCTAACTCCTAAAGACAGCTTCAGTCCTTTCTTTAAAAATGATAGCTTTTTAAAAAATTGATGTTTCAGAACCTAGGAAGCGACACAGAAAGTTGGAGAAACATCTCAGATGAATAAAAAGGATCATAAACAAACAGGATATATTTGCTAAATAGAATTCCTGATTTTTTTTTTTTGTTATCCCATGTTACAAAATCTTCACTGTAAAAAATATTTTGTTTTATCTTCTCCTTATACCTTAAAGGTACTAAGCCAGACTTTTTTTTTCTTTTTTTGAAAATAACTTATTTTGTGTTATATTCCTGCTCTCTGGTCCAGGGAAGACTTCATGTCAGCGAGATACAAATGGGTTACAGGGCTCCTCTTTGCTTTTCCACAAATATCCAAGTTCTATATTACCACTTGGATAGCAATAGCCCTCTACTTGATCTGCTTTGTTTGGAATTTCTAGCTAATAACCTTTTATCTTCTTAAATCCTCTGCTCAATTTTCTACCCCTACATCAAAATAAAAAGGGGAGAGGAAAGGAGGGGAGGGAGAATTAGGAAGGTGGACTTTTGCCACAGAATGATGGGTTTGAATATTTCCTTAGAAACCAAATTGCCATTTGACCTTGGGCTAATCGTTTACTTATTTATTCATCAAATAATTCAATACTTAGAGACTCCCATTCATGTGCCAGTCACTGTATTAGAATAGGGTTTTAAAGAAGAACCTGCCAATCATACCTTCTGCAGTCTGAAGCATACAATATACTCTCATTGTATCAACATTCTGAACAAATTTCTTCATCTTGAAAGAGATGATTACAATGCCTAAATGTGTGACAATTTATCTGTTAACATTTTTTTAATCTTTTGTTATGACCCAGGTTCTTTGAGAGGAATTTTGCATTCATTATGCCAGCAACTCAGTGCAATGCATACACTATTATTATTCCCATTTTATAAGATAATAAAATTGAGCTTCAAAGAGCTTAATAAACTCCCTAGACTACCACACAGTCTCAAGCCAATTCTCATGTTTACAAACTTTATCTCTGGTGCTAGACTTCCTTTGCTCAATCTTTTACTGTGACTTTGTATGCATGTCACCCAGCCACCCCCTTTCATAATGTTTGATACTTGCTCAATTTTTACTCCTCTCCACTCCAATTCAAACTTGCTTTCTGGAATAATCCAATGGTTAATATTTGGAAGCAAAAATAGATTTAGGAGCTAAAATACATTAAGAGCTAATATATTTTAAGTGTTTATTATGTGGAGTTTGCTTAACAGTTCACATATTTAATGTGGTTTACACCTCACAACAATTTCATGAGGTAGCTAGTAGCTTTATTTGTATTTTTTCCATAGGAAACAGACCCAGAATGGTTCGCTGTGATGCCAATTTGTCATTATAACAAGAATATTAATATTTATTTCCATATCTCAAATTATGAAATATTAATTTTGTTCATCATTAAAGATTATAAGCTATCAGTGAGCATATAATAAAATATTGTAGGGTGTTGGTTCTTTCTCGTGTTCTCAAAATACTAAATATACATTTGCCAGTACATGCATATATCTACATTCTCTTGTCTGTGTCTATACCTCTGTTCTGAACAGAATCTCAAGAATGTTGTTATTTCTTCCCTAGAATAAACACAAAACTCATTTATTCCATCCTTTATACAAAATGTAATTATTAGGCTTTTAAGAGGAAGTGGTATTATCTTATAAGGTGATTTGTTTTTTAGACATTATGCAAATAATGTGACAAACAGGGGGTGTGGAAAATTAGGCTATACCTACTCTGAATCCCACATAAGTAACTGCCTCATTAGGNATAATAAGGAAAATCTAAAAAGTTTCAATTTACTATAGAAACTTCAGAGCAAATATTTTATATCTCATGTCATATAACATTACCTATAAGATTGTGCTGTTCGGTATTGGTCGGAGTAATCACAATAGCCAAAAATGAGGAACTAAATTGCCTAAAACTCTAAAACGAATCTCAGAATGAAGTGGTCAAAGGAAAAATGCAATTCTACAATAGCTTCAAATATATATCACAATGAATTAAAACAAACAAAATGGGAGAATGCACCAGTATGTCAATAATCACCCCCACAGGAAGCCTATTTTATTTTAATTAAAAAATATTTATTTTTTGCCTAGTAAAGTTCCTATAAATGGTGATGAGATACTAAAATAGTATGGAACCCAGTTAATAAGGGAGCAAAATATATTTTTTTAGAGGCTACTTACATCAGACTCTGAATTACATGCTAGGGATTGAACAGTGGGGCCGAAAGAACACTAATAATGGGATCTGAAGATAAAGTCAAGAAAAACTCCCAAAGCAATAAACAAGAGTTAAATAGATAAGAAATTTAAGATGAAAGATAAGTAGTATCTAGTAAGACAACAGAACAAGGTATACAAAGTACTGAGAAAAAAATAGTTTTCTATGCACAGATTTATATTCAGTTGAATTATCAAACAATATGAGGAAAATATAAAACTATTTTTATATTTGCAAAGATTCACAGTTTATTCCCCACAAAATACTTTTAGGATCTTCCTTGAGTTCATACTTCAGTAAAATAAGTGGTTAATGTAAGTAAAGGCTATTGAATTCAGGTCTAATCCTAGGCAAATTGAGGGAAGATAACAGCATATTAGATCTAGAGAGAAACTAGAAACTCTATAAAAAACAATACAAAAAGGATGGTCCCAATACGGGAAAAATAAACTATCAT
The DNA here is from genome assembly GCF_000696425.1 of Galeopterus variegatus. Lineage (NCBI taxonomy): Eukaryota > Metazoa > Chordata > Mammalia > Dermoptera > Cynocephalidae > Galeopterus > Galeopterus variegatus. The sequence continues at coordinate 265,468 of NW_007728549.1, read as the reverse complement.
GTAGCATGATTTGGAGCAACTCAGGAAGTTTTAAGAAAGAAGCCACTGCTAGATATATGCCAAAGGGATACCTGTTCTCCAATGTTCATTGCAGCACTATTTACAATAGCCAAGAGTTGGAACCAGCCCGAATGTCCATCATCAGATGAGCAGAGAAGGGAACTATGGTATATCTACACAGTAGAATACTACTCTGCTGTAAAAAAGAATGAACTACTGCCATTTGCAACAACATGGATGGACCTTGAGAGAATTATATTAAGTGAAACAAGTCAGGCACAGAAAGAGAAATACCACATATTCTCACTTATTTGTGGGAACTAAAAATAAATAAATAAATAAACAGAAACAAATGGGGGGCGGGGAAGAAGACAAAACAATCACAATTCAGGTCTGTGAGGGAAGAATACATATTATATGCTCACTCTTAGACTATTTCTCAGCAGCAAACTCTAAATCACAAAGCGTCTGGCATCCGAAAGAGAATTCCATATAATCATTATTAAGCACTTGCTGCAAAACGCATTTCTTAGTTTCCCCTTTCCTGTAATTTCTTTCTCTACCTTTCTATTTTACCAAAACCAAATATCAACAGCTTTCCAAACACATTTCAGATAATAAAGAAAATTGTTACATTTCATGTCCTAAGCAATATTTTACTTTTCTTAGTTTCATTTTCAGTGCTATAAAAGAAGTTTATTGTTTAGCTGTCCATTCTTGTTGTTGATCTTAAAATTGCTTTCTGTTTTTTGTATTTACTGAATACCTGCAATATGCTAAGCATTAGTGAGAGCCCATGCAAGGCTCAATTGCTATTGCTAGAGAGCTACCTTTTTTAGAAAGACAGTGAATTAACACCATGGTCTTTTATTATCTAAGTTATGGTATTTAGGTTTCCAAGGACATATTGTTAATTAATATTTTATCCCTATAGTTAATGCTGCATAAATTATTTCATTTATTCATTCATTTAGCAATCATAATATAGTAGGGAAGACAAATAAAAAGCAAGCAATACATACTTGTGTGAGAGTATGTTAGAGTATGGAAAGAAGGATGATAATCCAACTCAGGTAATAACGCTTCATGATATTCCTCCTGAAATATTGGAAGATAGTAGCCACGAAAAGGCCATTCAAAGGTAACATCAGGCAGAGGAAAGAGTCGTATAAGAGCAATGTGCCTTAACAAACATGATGGCACTGGAGGAAGGTAAGTAACAAACATGATGACAATGGAAAAACATAAGTGGGTAGTTTGCCTGAGTCCGAAAATACTACACATGTGGAGGGTACTGACAAGAGGTAAGGCTTTTTGATTTATCAATTAGATTTCATTTTGACAGTAATTAAGAATATAATAGATTTTCTTTTAAATGGAAAATAATCATATAAGATTATATATTTTATTTCACTTCATTTTTTTTTACAAATTATTGATCTTGAACAAGGGCAAGAGATTGCAAGTGACTCACACTTTTACTGAACTTATACTAGTGTAGTAAAAAGGACTCACATTTGTATCCCTGTATCCAGAAGGATTAATAGAATTTTCTTTATTCATAAGAACTGCATAGAATTTATATTTCCAGGAACTACTCTGATATATTTTTTAGTAATTACACCACAGTAAAACAAAAGCCCTTCTAAAGAAATTAAGGATATACTTCATAGAGTCTCTCAACAAAATGATAGTGCTCTTTTGAAGCTTTAGTGGGTTGTATCTCAGCCGACTTCACAGAAGCCCAAGGTAGACAAGGCCTCGCCTTGAATAGATATGTGCTTGTACCTTTTGTCTAATTGAGTAAAACCTAATGTGATTCAGAAGCTATTCTAATTATTTCCCTTTATACAAAATGTAATTATTAGGCTTTTAAGAGGAAGTGGTATTATCTTATAAGGTGATTTGTTTTTTAGACATTATGCCAAACGGGGGGTGTGGAAAATTAGGCTATACCTACTCTGAATCCCACATAAGTAACTGCCTCATTAGGCTGCATTTGTTTCTCTTTTAGTGGTGATGATGGTACCTGTCTGAGAAAATAAAACTTAGTAATGCAGCAAAGGTGCATGTTGAGTTATAGCTATACTTTCTCCAGTGTGTAGGTCTGTGAGGGAAGAATACATATTATATGCTCACTCTTAGACTATTTCTCAGCAGCAAACTCTAAATCACAAAGCGTCTGGCATCCGAAAGAGAATTCCATATAATCATTATTAAGCACTTGCTGCAAAACGCATTTCTTAGTTTCCCCTTTCCTGTAATTTCTTTCTCTACCTTTCTATTTTACCAAAACCAAATATCAACAGCTTTCCAAACACATTTCAGATAATAAAGAAAATTGTTACATTTCATGTCCTAAGCAATATTTTACTTTTCTTAGTTTCATTTTCAGTGCTATAAAAGAAGTTTATTGTTTAGCTGTCCATTCTTGTTGTTGATCTTAAAATTGCTTTCTGTTTTTTGTATTTACTGAATACCTGCAATATGCTAAGCATTAGTGAGAGCCCATGCAAGGCTCAATTGCTATTGCTAGAGAGCTACCTTTTTTAGAAAGACAGTGAATTAACACCATGGTCTTTTATTATCTAAGTTATGGTATTTAGGTTTCCAAGGACATATTGTTAATTAATATTTTATCCCTATAGTTAATGCTGCATAAATTATTTCATTTATTCATTCATTTAGCAATCATAATATAGTAGGGAAGACAAATAAAAAGCAAGCAATACATACTTGTGTGAGAGTATGTTAGAGTATGGAAAGAAGGATGATAATCCAACTCAGGTAATAACGCTTCATGATATTCCTCCTGAAATATTGGAAGATAGTAGCCACGAAAAGGCCATTCAAAGGTAACATCAGGCAGAGGAAAGAGTCGTATAAGAGCAATGTGCCTTAACAAACATGATGGCACTGGAGGAAGGTAAGTAACAAACATGATGACAATGGAAAAACATAAGTGGGTAGTTTGCCTGAGTCCGAAAATACTACACATGTGGAGGGTACTGACAAGAGGTAAGGCTTTTTGATTTATCAATTAGATTTCATTTTGACAGTAATTAAGAATATAATAGATTTTCTTTTAAATGGAAAATAATCATATAAGATTATATATTTTATTTCACTTCATTTTTTTTTACAAATTATTGATCTTGAACAAGGGCAAGAGATTGCAAGTGACTCACACTTTTACTGAACTTATACTAGTGTAGTAAAAAGGACTCACATTTGTATCCCTGTATCCAGAAGGATTAATAGAATTTTCTTTATTCATAAGAACTGCATAGAATTTATATTTCCAGGAACTACTCTGATATATTTTTTAGTAATTACACCACAGTAAAACAAAAGCCCTTCTAAAGAAATTAAGGATATACTTCATAGAGTCTCTCAACAAAATGATAGTGCTCTTTTGAAGCTTTAGTGGGTTGTATCTCAGCCGACTTCACAGAAGCCCAAGGTAGACAAGGCCTCGCCTTGAATAGATATGTGCTTGTACCTTTTGTCTAATTGAGTAAAACCTAATGTGATTCAGAAGCTATTCTAATTATTTCCCTTTATACAAAATGTAATTATTAGGCTTTTAAGAGGAAGTGGTATTATCTTATAAGGTGATTTGTTTTTTAGACATTATGCCAAACGGGGGGTGTGGAAAATTAGGCTATACCTACTCTGAATCCCACATAAGTAACTGCCTCATTAGGCTGCATTTGTTTCTCTTTTAGTGGTGATGATGGTACCTGTCTGAGAAAATAAAACTTAGTAATGCAGCAAAGGTGCATGTTGAGTTATAGCTATACTTTCTCCAGTGTGTAGGTCTGTGAGGGAAGAATACATATTATATGCTCACTCTTAGACTATTTCTCAGCAGCAAACTCTAAATCACAAAGCGTCTGGCATCCGAAAGAGAATTCCATATAATCATTATTAAGCACTTGCTGCAAAACGCATTTCTTAGTTTCCCCTTTCCTGTAATTTCTTTCTCTACCTTTCTATTTTACCAAAACCAAATATCAACAGCTTTCCAAACACATTTCAGATAATAAAGAAAATTGTTACATTTCATGTCCTAAGAAATATTTTACTTTTCTTAGTTTCATTTTCAGTGCTATAAAAGAAGTTTATTGTTTAGCTGTCCATTCTTGTTGTTGATCTTAAAATTGCTTTCTGTTTTTTGTATTTACTGAATACCTGCAATATGCTAAGCATTAGTGAGAGCCCATGCAAGGCTCAATTGCTATTGCTAGAGAGCTACCTTTTTTAGAAAGACAGTGAATTAACACCATGGTCTTTTATTATCTAAGTTATGGTATTTAGGTTTCCAAGGACATATTGTTAATTAATATTTTATCCCTATAGTTAATGCTGCATAAATTATTTCATTTATTCATTCATTTAGCAATCATAATATAGTAGGGAAGACAAATAAAAAGCAAGCAATACATACTTGTGTGAGAGTATGTTAGAGTATGGAAAGAAGGATGATAATCCAACTCAGGTAATAACGCTTCATGATATTCCTCCTGAAATATTGCAAGCAATACATACTTGTGTGAGAGTTTGGAAAGAAGGATGATAATCCAACTCAGGTAATAACGCTTCATGATATTCCTCCTGAAATATTGGAAGATAGTAGCCACGAAAAGGCCATTCAAAGGTAACATCAGGCAGAGGAAAGAGTCGTATAAGAGCAATGTGCCTTAACAAACATGATGGCACTGGAGGAAGGTAAGTAACAAACATGATGACAATGGAAAAACATAAGTGGGTAGTTTGCCTGAGTCCGAAAATACTACACATGTGGAGGGTACTGACAAGAGGTAAGGCTTTTTGATTTATCAATTAGATTTCATTTTGACAGTAATTAAGAATATAATAGATTTTCTTTTAAATGGAAAATAATCATATAAGATTATATATTTTATTTCACTTCATTTTTTTTTACAAATTATTGATCTTGAACAAGGGCAAGAGATTGCAAGTGACTCACACTTTTACTGAACTTATACTAGTGTAGTAAAAAGGACTCACATTTGTATCCCTGTATCCAGAAGGATTAATAGAATTTTCTTTATTCATAAGAACTGCATAGAATTTATATTTCCAGGAACTACTCTGATATATTTTTTAGTAATTACACCACAGTAAAACAAAAGCCCTTCTAAAGAAATTAAGGATATACTTCATAGAGTCTCTCAACAAAATGATAGTGCTCTTTTGAAGCTTTAGTGGGTTGTATCTCAGCCGACTTCACAGAAGCCCAAGGTAGACAAGGCCTCGCCTTGAATAGATATGTGCTTGTACCTTTTGTCTAATTGAGTAAAACCTAATGTGATTCAGAAGCTATTCTAATTATTTCAAGCGAGTTATATCCAAAGTACTGCCAGCTTGGACTGAAATAAACAATGAATAAAAAAATGGAGAGTCTTCTGCAATTATAAAACTCAACCAGCAGGAAATTGATTGAGAAAACTACTCAGATGTTAATATATGTTACTCTTCATGAAAAAAGAAAGGATGCGGCGGAGGGCGGAACAAAGAGAGCAGAATACACAGTCATGAACCTTAAGACCAAATCAAGGAACATTTAACATTTTCCAGGCTGGATTTCATGACTATTGCCAGGGACTATTGGTCTCTTCTGTGCTCCCCATTTGGAAAGGAATGTCTACGGTGATTGCCCTATGCCTGTCCCACCATTGTATATGGCATGCATGTGGGTAGATGACTTGTCTTTTTAGTTTTACAAGTGTAAAGTTTTACAGATCAAGAGGATCTGTACTCAGGGTGCTATTTTTAAAGAACTACACCTGAAGAGCCTCATTCATATCTGGACATGATTTAGATGATAGATGATGAGAATTCTGGATTTGAAGGGTATACTCTAATTGTTAGGGCTTTGGGGGGCCTTTCTAGTAGTGAGAGTATTCTGCATGATCGTAAGGCAGACTGTGGTGGTTTTAAAAAATTTCCACATCATTTTTGATAACTTCCCCTCAAGAAGTGGGGCTTAATTTCCATCCCTCTGAGTGTGATATGGGCTTAGGAAATTGCTTCTAACCAGAAGAATACATGATAATATAGCATAGGGAAAACAAGGTTACAGGTTTAAACAACACATCGATAATTACATTAAACCATATCAATAATTGCATTATAAAATTAACTAATAATTCCAATTAGTCATCAGGAAAGTATAAGTTGAAATAACCTAATCCCCAGTAGAATGGTTAAAATTTAAAACACTGGAAATACTAAAATTCATGGAATGTGATCTCATGTCACATTTGAAATTAGGTTATAAAATGACTATGACTTTCGTCATGTTCTCTCTTTCTCTCTCTCTCTCAATCTGTTTGTGTGTGTTTCTTCCTCTTTCCTCATTATGGGGGAAGCCAAGATTTTAGGAGCTCCAGAGAACTGAAGCCTCAGGCTGACAGCCAGATGAATGAGTTTGAAAGCATATTCCAGTTTTGTTTTGATTGCTATACGAGGGGAATCACTAGGTTTTATGGTAAATGCATGTTTAACTTTATGAGAAACTGCCAAACTGTTTTCCAAAATGACTTCACCATTTTATATTCCTACCAGTAATTAATTGAAGCTGCTCCTGCTCTTCATCAGCACTTTGCAGTTTGTCTTCTGTATCTTAACCATTCTACTGGGATGAGGTGGTTTCAGCTTGCACCTCTCCGATGACTAACTGGAGTGGTTAGTCTATAACAATTATTCATATAGTTTAATACAATTTTTGATATTGTATGTAAATCTATCTTTCCATTTAGTCCTTGCAACTCTTTTGCTCCTTTCCTGCCTTCATTTGGGAAGATTAAATATATTTTTTTGCTCTATTCTATTTCTATCATTGAAGATTTTACACACAAACACACACAATCAGTAAGTTAAGGGCATATGTTATTAGCTGAAAATTATATTAATATATGTGTAAATTATTTTTAATATATATTCATTTTTAATGTTTGCATTAGGCTAATGACACGTATACTTAACTTACTGAATTATAGATAGTTGATATGGTATCTCTTCATGGCTCACTTCGAACCTGACAGTTCACAGTTTCTATTTTCTCTTTCTCTTCCTCACTTCTCATCTGACACTTCATACTTTCAGATTTTTATTTCCACCTCCATCTTTGACACTGCCCATGTCTCAATTGAAGTAACTGTGACAATATAATCCCACTCAATCATCCCTATTCTCTGTGCAGTTATTGTCATTTACAAACTCTGCATAAAGTGACATTATTTTTGCTTGAAACAGTCCTCTTTTAACTGTAAAGGGAAAGATAACAGTTTACCTACTCATTTACCATTTTTATTGATGTTAATTTCTTCCTGTGGATATTAGTTTCCATCTGGTATCATGCCCTTCATCACAAAGGACATCCTTTTGTATTTCTCTTTATTCGAGGTATATTGGGGATTGGTGACACATTATCTAAAATTTTGTGTGTTGTTTTGTTTTGTTTTTATATATTTTAAAAATACTATTATTTTTGAAGATAATTTTCAGTAGATACAGAATTTTGAGTTAAAAGATTTTCCCCTTTCTGCACCCTCCACCCCTGCCTAAAATTTTAAGATGTGATTTAATTGTATTCTGCCTTTCATCATTTCATTACAAAGATGGCAGTAACCCTTGTTTTTGTTCCTCTGCTTGTAGTAAGTACCCCCACTGCCACCATAGGTGATCTCAGGATTTTGTCCTTTTCTTTGTTTTTCGAATGTTTACTTCTGGTGTGTCTAGGTTTTGTTCTCTTTATCCTGCTTGGATTTTGCTGATATTCTTGGAAATTCAAGTCAGTATTTTTTATCAAAATTGTGTTGTTTTGACCATTATTTCTTTAAATATTTTTCTGCCCATATTGTAATTTCTTCTCTTCCTGACGTTTCAGTTACACATGTTACACCATATGATGTTGTGACACTGGCCTCTGAGATTCTGTTAATTTTTAATTAATCTTCCCCCCCCAATGTTCTTCAGATTGGAATATTACTGGTTTGTTTTCAAGTTATTTCAATATTTTTTCTACTATCTTCATTCTGTTGCTAAATCCATTCAGTGCCTATTTTTATTCCTATGTTCACATTTTGATTTTGGAATTATCATTCATTCTTTTTTTCTCTGTTGTTTCATTTCTGCTTTCGCACTACCATAATATTTACCTTTAATTATTTAAATGTAAATTATTATACCTACTTTAAAATATTTGTATTCTAGGTCCAACATCTCTTCCATCAGCAATTTGCATTTTATGACTGTTTTCCTCTCTTTCATTATGTATTTGAAAATTTTATTTTTATTAATATGGTGATTTTTTATTAAATACAGGACTTGTGAACAATGCATTGTAGAGGTTTTGGTTCCTTTTTTCTTTCTTCAAAGATTTTTGGATCTTGTTTTACCACTGGCTGATTACCTTGAACTTTTTCAGTTACCAATTGAAAACCTTAAACTTATCTTGGCTCACTGCAGATCACAGAAAGCCCAAAGCATTCTCCAAACTCCTTTAACTCGAACTCTCTATATTCTCTAGCACTCGTGTTAGGCTTGGTTTCTGCCTTTGTTAAGGAAAGTTGAGAACAGAACTTATTCTAGCACACTGTCCTTACTCCTAAAGCTTTTCGGATTATCTCAGACAGATGCATGGCTTGTTCCTAAGATATTAAGATCTTTCCACTCTGGAATGAATGGACTTTCAACATTTCTGGCAATGTTCTTTTTATGTTCTTGCAAAACCTCTAGCATTATTGTTCCACTCATAAACTTACAGTAAGTACTAGTTGATAAATTTTGGGTGGTCTTGTCTGAATGTGTATGACTTGGGTTCTGCCACAAAGTTGAGAGATACTCCCATACAGAGTTCTCAAACCCCATCTCCTTGCAGAATTTTATTCTCTAAGGCCCATCCCACAGATTGCAGTCACTTCAGTTGTCCCAATATATGGTCACTGCCACTGCACATTGAAAGACTGTTTTATACTGCTCAGGTGCAGTTCCTTTGCATGCTCATTGAGTATTATGGTTGAGATGTTTTTGTCCCCTCCAAAATTCATTGTGAAACCTAATCCCAATGCAGATTAGGTGCCATCAATTCCATGGAATTGATGGGGGGAGTTCATCCCTTTTTGCCCTTCTGCCTCCTGCCATGTGAAGATGCTGTTCTTCCCCTCCAGAGGATGCAGCATTTTAGATGCCATTTTGGGAGCAGAGAGTAGCCATCATCAGATAGCCATACTTGCCAGGGCCTTGATTTTGGACTCCCCAGCCTCCAGAACTGTGAGAAATAAATTTCCATTGTTTACCTAGTATGTGCTATTTTTCTATAGCAACACAAACAGACTAAAACACTGAGTGATTGTTTAAAAAAAAAGAGGTGAGTATTCTTAGGCTTAAGTCATGAGTTGAAAAGCAGAGTTTTGTGCTTGCTGTTTTCCATAGTGTGAGAAACAGTTGTTCATATATTTTGTCTGGTATTATATTTATTTATGGTGAGAGTGACAGTCTGATACTAATTCATCTAGCCAGTATAAATGTATATTTTGAAGTTTCTATGAATCAGAATCTAAATAAGTTATCCATACTGTATGTAATTGGTTCATATGCATGTAAAACTTGTTAATAGGTGCTGTCTCTCCTCTTGTTGCTATAATGTAATTATTTAAGTAATTGGGTGACTCATTCTATATCCTATAGTTTAAATTTAACTGATTGCACATGGTATGGTATAGTTTACATGATCCTGTGCTTTTGCACTATGAGTTGGATATTGAGACATGACTAGTTTCAGAGTCAACATTGTTGGAAATACTGCATTGCAGGCAATGTTTTGTTTTTCCATCTGCAGGCATGTAATGTCCGGCTGTTTCTCCATTCTGATGTTACCACCCTTTGATATTCTATGTCTAGATCCATTAGCAGTTGCACAGTGATGCTGTTCTAATTTTATAATTCTTTTTTAAGTTTCTACAAAAGAAACTTTCCCTGATCTACTGTTTTATTTATCATTAGTATAGCTTGTATAGGAAACACAGTATAAATGCTTCAATCTTTCCTTTTTTTTTGCCATTTTTAAAAAAATAATGAGATTATTCACAATAGGCAACCATTTCTGAGAGTTCTTTCTGAGCAGCATCCTACTCTTTTGATGTCACAATTAATGCAGAGATCTCTCATAGGATTTTTCAAAACATTTTTAGCTAAGTCTTTATAATAGCCATTTTTTAAAAAATAATGAGATTATTCACAATAGGCAACCATTTCTGAGAGTTCTTTCTGAGCAGCATCCTACTCTTTTGATGTCGCAATTAATGCAGAGATCTCTCATAGGATTTTTCAAAACATTTTTAGCTAAGTCTTTATAATATGGGTTATAATGAACCTCAATCTATCTTTTAAATATTTTGATATCAAGGGGCAAGCAAAAGTCTCAAATTTACCTTTTTTCTCACTTCCTCTCTTGTACTCACTCTCTGACCTCCATCCCAATCTTCATCCTCGTTCCTACCCTAGTCTTTATCCACCTCACTGCGAATAGTAAAACCTTTCCTGGTGGTTGTCAGTTTTGCTAAATAATATTACCCTGCTGATAATTGCAAAGTTGTAAGTTTAAGACTATCAGATTTGGTTCTTTATATTAAAATGAGAATTTGGGAAATTTAGAAAACTTCTTTTCAATAAAACTTGGATTTTGAGATTATGGCTTTGCTATAATTTCAAGGCAAATCAACTTCAAATTCCAAAAAAAAAAAAACTGATACAGTATGCAAATAGTTATAAACCATTTTTTTTAAATATTGTGTCCCTTATGTATGCTGAACTAAGGGCCCTATTATATGTGCCTAAATCTTCTGAAAATTATATTTAATTCTAAGAGATTTTTTTTTTTTTTGTCTTTTGTCTTTTTCCGTGTCCGGCAATGGATCGCAACCCTCANTCAGGAGATTCAGATTCTAGTTGTAGTTTTTCATAGTTCCACTCTTTCATAGTATGATGCACGAATTTAACATATGTTTAAGGCAAAGCATATTAACATATATTGTCTCATGCTAGTTTTATATCTTAAGAAAATATATTTGTGAAAATGAGCTCTATAATCTACTCTCTAAAATTCAGACTCTTTAAACATAGGACAGGTGGGTTATGACTTTAATCTTGAGAGCTCTAACATGAGCTCATATCTATCTGACCTTCTACTCTAATTTATACTCAGAATTTTTTGTTTTATTTTATTTTTAATAACAGCTTGAAACAGATTGTTGCTTTAATTCTAAACTTGCATACTTTTTAAAAGTTAAAGAACTAGGAGGCATTGTGATTATTAATTCCTTCATTTCATCAAAACTCTTTCAAACACTATGGTAACTTTTTCCACAGACTTACTTTAGACTTTACTTTTACTTCTTGAATGCCACATCAAAAGTCTTCCTGACCAAAGAAGCATTAAAATAACTTTTATGTATCTGTGATTGAAATGTTTTTCAACAATGTCTTTCATCCATAGGAGTAAGACGATTTTTTAAATCCTATATTCATTTTACATCTTTCTTCTATACATGCTATTTTACTATTATTTTCTGATGATATGTTGTGGATCTATTACCTCTGTGGAATTCATTTCTTTACATTTTTAAAAATATTTATCCTTTGATATTCTATTTTTAGTTTTGTTTCGTTGATATTTAAATACATATATGCATAGTATTTGGAAGCTTTTTTTAAAAAGTTTTTAAGTATGTGTCTGTTAAATAAAACAATATTTATTTAAATAATTTTGATATTGAAAATCCCATAAAATTCCAGAACCTCATCTTACTTTTGCAATGTTTCAACTTACATATAAATATTTCTCATTGTAAGTTCAATGGTATTGGTGATCTCCTTCTAGCTCACAGAGCAGCCTAGAGACAAATAAAAGAGATATTAATGAATAAAGAAGCAATTCTGAAGTAAAGGCAAATATCAAGAAATAATTCTTAAGAATCCTTGAATCCTTAATGTCTCTGACTGCAACAGTAAAATGAGTAAAATGCACAGTGCAAGGAAGGGAAACACAGTAGTCACACCTGTGGCAGATGGGGTAGAGAGTGTTTAAGACAGCTATCTGGCCTTCAACTAAACAGCCTTTCAAGTGAGTAATGAATTATGTTGTTCATAACATAATGAACAGCTAAGAGTGGTAATGAATTATGATGTTCAACCTTAAAAGCATTTCTTTAAGTCTAAGGGCATGATTTTTAAAACTACATATTTTNCTATATTCATTTTACATCTTTCTTCTATACATGCTATTTTACTATTATTTTCTGATGATATTTTGTGGATCTATTACCTCTGTGGAATTCATTTCTTTACATTTTTTAAAATATTTATCCTTTGATATTCTATTTTTAGTTTTGTTTCGTTGATATTTAAATACATATATGCATAGTATTTGGAAGCTTTTTTTAAAAAGTTTTTAAGTATGTGTCTGTTAAATAAAACAATATTTATTTAAATAATTTTGATATTGAAAATCCCATAAAATTCCAGAACCTCATCTTACTTTTGCAATGTTTCAACTTACATATAAATATTTCTCATTGTAAGTTCAATGGTATTGGTGATCTCCTTCTAGCTCACAGAGCAGCCTAGAGACAAATAAAAGAGATAATAATGAATAAAGAAGCAATTCTGAAGTAAAGGCAAATATCAAGAAATAATTCTTAAGAATCCTTGAATCCTTAATGTCTCTGACTGCAACAGTAAAATGAGTAAAATGCACAGTGCAAGGAAGGGAAACACAGTAGTCACACCTGTGGCAGATGGGGTAGAGAGTGTTTAAGACAGCTATCTGGCCTTCAAATAAACAGCCTTTCAAGTGAGTAATGAATTATGTTGTTCATAACATAATGAACAGCTAAGAGTGGTAATGAATTATGTTGTTCAACCTTAAAAGCATTTCTTTAAGTCTAAGGGCATGATTTTTAAAACTACATATTTTGAGGTTGGGAAATGGAATGAATATTCTAAATCTACAGTTAAAATGACCAAATTTATGTTCTTTCCAGCATGCCCAGAAAACACCTGTTGCTCCTAAAGATGAACATTACCACAGAATGTAGCTCAAGATAAGCCAGATACGCAGTTAATCTGCTCTCTAACCTCCTGAATTAGTCCTTAAGTAAAAGAGAAAATGATAGGGCATTATTTGATCAATCATCTTTGCTTTCATAAATTTGCTTTTGATGTTACATTTCTACAGAGTCTGAAGCATTGCACTACTGCTAAAAATTCATGCATAAACCATAGTATGTATGGCTAATATTTTCAATATGCATAAAATGCATTCTTAATAGAAGACCATATTTTCTATATCAATTTTAAATAGCCTTTATTATATGGCAATAATTCTGTATAGTATGAGCATAGATTCTTTTGATCTAAGTTTTTATTGTGCTTTTTATTCTTTTAATAAATTTAATTGAATATGCACCCTTTCAAGTGTTAATAGACATATCTCCCTTCCACTGTACATGATAATATTGATTTTGTTTTCTATTCTGTACAAATTATGAGCAGAGAAGTGGAGTTTTGAAAAAAATGTAGAAGCTACATCTGTGAGAAAGTCTTCAAATTATCTCATCAGATTATGCATGTCATTGAAACATTAAGGTGATGGCCCCATGAAGCAACATACTCATAGAGATGGGGCCGGCCCGGTGGCGCACTGCGCTAGTGCACCGCTTGGGAAGCGCGGCGGCACTCCCGTATTGAAACATTAAGGTGATGGCCCCATGAAGCAACATACTCATAGAGAGAAATTAATTAGTACGTACATTATCAGGAAATGAAAAGCTCAAGTAATCTCTTCTGAGAAGTAGCTCCTTTTGTCACTGTGCTTTGAATGAGAAATCACTTTTCTGAACTAGAACTCTAAATATACGTTATTCTTAATTCTCCTTTGTGGATGATGACTCAGATTGGATGAGGAAAGCTATCCTCAGCTTCCTCCCCTGGAAGCTTTCCTTTCCTATGAAATCTGTGTAGGCATAGGGGAGTCTTGGTGACCCACTGAGTCACTGGGTAAAATACTACTAATAATAAGAATTGGAGCTGAAAATATCCTACTGATGGTGAGCAGAGCCCTGATGGGTGGCCAGCAAGCTGAGAGAGGCAGCAGCTTGTAAAATTATAAATAAAATCTCAGACTAATAAGAATGCATTTCAGTGTTTTGCAGTCTTAGAAAAAAATTCTCTCTATCTAAGGCACTATAAGTTATCATATTGTGTTTGTCCAAAATAGTCGAGATGATTTTATGGTGTTTCACTTTCAAAATGTTTGTATTATAAAAACACTATATATTTTGGCTTTCAAAACAGAAATTCATATTAAAATATCACACTTACTATTTCAAATTACACTGCTCCAGATTTAGTTGCCTTGACTCACTGTTTTCACTTGAAGAATCAGTATCCAGACACTTACTAGCATATATATTTTTTTCTTTTTTGACATACTGTCTTACAATGTGCAGGCAACATAGAAACTAAATATACACATCAATACATGCTAACCACAACTCCTTCTATCTCAATACTATGTAGAGAAAGACGATACTACATCATTAATGCCAACTTATGCAGGTGTGCTGAGACCCTTGATTAGTAAATAACACAACTTACCTATTTCATAAATATTTGAACAGACAACACATATATTATCAGTGTTATGTTTGATCAAAAATCCTATGCCAAACTACTATAGTAAATCAATTAAATTGTGTAATGTCGAATATACTAATTATCCTGATTTGAACATCACATATTTCACACAGGTATTGCTATTCAGTGCTGTACCCCACAGATATGTACAATCAACTATGTTCCTTCCCTGAAAGAGTATTTGGCTAATGAAGATTAGGGTGAGAATATATGTGCAGTGGGAAGCCAGGTTGGATTTTTAATTATTCTTTGAAAGAAAGCCTAGAAACTTGCTTTGGAATTATTAAATCTAACCTCTTTGTAAGTATGAGACCATTGGAATCACATGGGAGAATCTCCCTTAAAGGATTATTTCAACTCTGGGTTCCTGAAAATAATTCCCTCTGAACTACATGTTAAGATTAGTTCCTTTTAGGAAAGTGGACAGATAACTTTATAGTCTGAGAGAACAAACCCAAAATGATAGTTGCCTATCCCCTCCAGAAGAGAATGAGAGGAAAAAAAGTGATTTAGAGGTTTTGAAACAAGTGTTGCTTTTCCTAATAATAGTGCTGCTAAAAGGAATAGGGGACTGCCCCAAGAAAAAAGGACCAAAACTATCATTAATTTTATGTTGCTTCTCTCAACGTTCCCTTTGGAGCAACTATCTAATCCCCTAGTCAAATTAGTCAGGACCTTTGTCCAAAGTGTGTGCTTTTGTTTTGGCTTACTCAAATTAGCCAGTAGAATACTTGTTCGGGAGTGCTTCCTTTCATAGTTGCTGCAAAAAAGAATCTAGCCAACATTTGACACCCCCTACGAGATATGCTTAAATCCTATGGTAATCATAGAAATGGAAAGAAGGAAGGAAGGAATGAAAAAAGAAGAAAGAAGAAAGAAAAGGGATAGGAAGTGAGGGAAGGAGAGAGGAAGGGCTATTCAGAGCTTGCTTTTACTGAAGCTGGATGGAGTGATGTCCAGGTACCTGGGAAATTCACCTGTGCATTGAAAATGTGATAATCTAGTGTTTTCTTAAGAGAAAGACTATGAGCCATAGGTATAGGAAATTTTGGTTTTTAGATATGATCACTTCCCAAATCTGCTGCAAGTAATAAATGGAAAACAAGACCATCGGGGAAGAATTATATTGTATAGAGAGCCTCACCTATGCAAAGGGGATCTTTCTTATATTCATTCAACTTCCAAATCTATTTAAAGTTAGTGGTAAGCCTTATTATTTTTAATAAAATAAGAAATATTTTATTTTGTGATACTACATTTTGTAGTAATTAATTATTATAAAAAATTAAACAAATAAATATAATGCTCTTTTGGTATTATTATTGTAAATGGGAAATATGTCCTATAGGTTTATTTTTTTCCCATTAACATTGTAAAATTCAGTTAATAGATAGGCATCATGCTTTTTAAAATGGGTCTATTCTCAGAGGATTCATTAAGAAATGATCGTGTCATATAAATTGTATATCTTCTAAAAAGGAAAGTATTTATTTTGGAGTTAAGTCTTTTAATAGGATTAAATCAGTGAAAGTCATACCAACACTCAGAGATTTGGAAATCAGTGCTTGAACTACTAGCTCGAAGATGACTTTTTAAAATGCCCTGTGTACTTTTAAAAACCATTATTAGTATAGTATATGTGTGCCTAAATCTGTTTCTTAGCTTCTGTGGACATGATTAGTACATATACCACATTGTGGGTAGCAGATTTTAGAAATAAAACTCTAATATCTTCATAAGAATATATTGCTGTTAGCTCATTTTTCACTAGCTGAGAGACACAGAATGTTTAATTAAAAACAAACTTTATTCAGACATAGCTGCATTTCTGTCAGACAGAAAGCTGGTAGAAAGATTTGGCAGCTGTATAAATAAGACATACTTTAGGAGTTATGTTTTTTAAAAAATTTTCCACACAAATTCCTTCAATAAATATGTATAACTCATTTTTTTATTAGTGTACAAGAGGGACAAACCTTTTCTCTTAGAAAATCCACTGTCACATATATTGCTATTTTTACTACCTTAATAAAACCCAAGGGATTTATTTTAAAGGACATCAGATTATGGATTTTTCTTTAAGAAAATGGAACAGCGAGTTTTAGTTAAACAAAGAATTATGCCTCTTCATTTCAAATGAATTTAGTTTAAATATAGTAATTTGAAATATAAGTTGAGGCAGAATTTTAATTAGCATATAAGCCGTGGGATACACTTCTCAGTAATGCTGAGTCTCTCAGACACTCAGTATTAACTTTAGCATGATAAGCAACCTTGTCCTTCATACATTTTAAAGTCAAAGAAATAATATCTTTGTTGAATCTAGCCATTATATATTAACTCTCTGTTACCTGAATATTATAAGCTGATCCAGAAGTTCAGAAAGATCCAGTATCACATCTGATAAAGTTCCAAGTTAAAAGAAAATTGTTGCTAAGAGATCAGTTGGTTTGTTGGACAACACATCTTTGCATCCACATAAAGAGCTAAGACATTGTATTAGCTAGTTTCTGTTGCTTATAATAGAATATCTGAAACTGGGTAACTTATAAAGAAAAATGGTTTATTGGGCTCATGATTCTGGGTCAGTTGCATCTGGTGTGGGCCTCAGGCTGTTTCTACTCATGGCAGAAAACAGCAGGGCAGCCAGCAGGTGCAACAGATCACATGACAAGAGGAAGCAACAGAGAGAGGACAGGGAGGTGCCAGGGTCCTTTTAAACAACCTGCTTGAGGACTCACTCACTATTCCCGCCCCTCAGGGCAGGTATTAATGTATTCATGAGGAATTCACCCCCCTAACTTAAATACCTCTCAACACTGCCACAGTGGGGATCAAATTTCAGCATGAGCTTTGGGGGAACAACATACCTGAAATCTACCAGATATTAAGCATTGAATTCATAGGATGCATTAAAAGACACAGTGTTAGTAAGGAATGACATATTAATAGCTTTATTAAAAACATAGTATACTAATAACTACTAATATTTATTGAGCTTCTTTTATATGCTTGGCACCGTGCAAACAACATACCTGAAATCTACCAGATATTAAGCATTGAATTCATAGGATGCATTAAAAGACACAGTGTTAGCAAAGAATGACATATTAATAGCTTTATTAATAACATAGTATACTAATAACTACTAATATTTATTGAGCTTCTTTTATATGCTTGGCACCGTGCTAAGTACTTGCATGTATTTGTTTCCTAAATACTTACAAAAGGCTATGCTTTTGTACATTTTACTGTGAGGAAAATGAGTCTTAAATTCTTAAGTAATGTGCCTAAAACACTCAACTAGAAAACAATACAAAAAAAATTCTGATCTGGGCCTATTCATGTCTAGAGTTCAAATATTTAACCATATAATTATATTGCTAAATGACATTTTTTTTTCTGGTAATTTGACATAATACTAACAATAACAGTAGCAGCTAATTAGCATTTATTAAGCATTTGTCAGACACACATATATATATATAATATATATATTATATATATATAATTCACTTTAATTCTTACATAGAGTCTATTATCCCACCACCTATTATCAATAGGATTGTGAAATTTTTCTTATCAAATATCAACCCTGGTATATACCTTACAGAAATATGGGTATTTCATGCACAATACACATGCTACAGTGATTATAGCCCCAAATTGGAAACTATCCCAATATCTATCAATCAGTGATTGAATGGATAAATAAATTGTGACGTTTTAAGGATATAATAGTATGTAGCGACATTTTTTTGAATTTCAAAAACAAAATGTTGAATCAAAGAAGCCAGACTCAAAAATATATATACTAATCCCATTTTTATGAAATATAAAAATGGAAAAACTAATCTATGTTGTTAAAAGTCAAGATAATAATTATCCTTTGAGATGGGGAAAGTGACTAGCAGTGAACACAACAGGAGGATTCTAGGGTGCTAAAGATTATTTTTTAAAAAAATCTGAGTGGTGATTATATGAGTATGTTCAGTTTGTAAGTACTTATTTTAAGTGTATGTGAATAATACATACATAAAATATATATGCATATGTATGTGGGTGTGTTTATATATACTCTTTAATACAATGTAAAAGTTATGTCATAATATTAGTTTAGCATTAAATTGGCTTCCTTTTTCTAGGTCTGCTTTTCCTATCTTTAGTATCTCCTCAAGACCTTCCTATCCTATGTACTTGTTTCTTTATTAAAGCTAGGCATAAACTTCAGCTTGTTCTCTGTATTGTGAAAATATTATAGCTTCTGTTCATGAATATAACTATAGATTTGTGGGAAAAACTTTGAAACATAAAGGTTCAACATTCTAAATATCTTTAAACTTAGAAAACATTTAGATTTTTATCTGAACATTGGTGCTCAAGGTAGCAAACAGAGCTTTGAAAACATTTTCATCTGTTGGCATTGCAAAATTGAATTCATTTAATTTAATTCACTTTCTGATTCTTAATTATTTCACCTTAAATATATCATCACCAAAATGAAAGTTTTGTTAATTTTTAGAAATTTGCTATACAGGAAACCTAATCCTCAAAGATCTTTAAAAAACAAATATGCATTTATATTAATAAATGACAGAAATACTATAATTATGTTTCTAATCTACCAACCTAATAAAATGCTGTCATTACCTTTAGCCTACTGTTCTGCCATAACTTAGGCATTTTTTTTCTGTGATATTTGACCTTCCTCCCATTTTTGTAATATTTACTTCAAAATACTTATTGCATACCTACTATGTGACAGACCCTCTTCTAGCAGGTGGAGAAACAACAGTGAATAAAAACGACAAAAATCCATGCCCTCAAAGACATTGTATACTAGTGAGAGTGGGGAGCTATATAATATAAAATATAAAGTAAATGCACAGTATTTCAGATATTGATAAACTATAGCAGGACATAGGGAGTAATGAGGTAAGAATTGCTACTTTAAATAGGATGTTCAAGAAAGGTTCTTTTAATAAGGTTGACATTTTGGCAGAGACAAGAAAGAAGTGAGGCCTGAGGAAAGCAGATGTCTATGAGAAGAAAAATCCAGGTAGAGGAAACAGCAAAGACCAAGCCTTCAATTTGGGAGTGACACTGGGGGAGAGTTTTAGGATATGAGTTTAGGGAAGTTGCCAGGTGGCCAGGTCTTGTATAAACTAGTAGGTCATTATAGGGACTTTGGCTTTTATTCTGAAGAGCATAAGAAGCCATGGGAAGGTTGTGAGCTATATAATGAGATGATTGCTATTATATTTTACAATGATTGCCCTAGTTTCAGTTTTGAAAATAAACCTTGCTCATGTGTGCATGCATGCATGTGTGTGTGTGTGTGTGTGTGTGTGTGTGTGTGTGTGTGTGTTGGCAGTGGTGGTGGTGGTGGTGGGAGAACTACTGTGTTGATGAAGCTTGGAGATGAATTAAAATACAATCGCCACATGCCAGTAGAGAAGAGGTGTCAGTGACTGGGGCCTGTGTTGAAATCCTAACCCTCAGTATGATAATATTAGGAGGTGGGGCTTGTGGAAGGTGATTACGTCATGAGGATAGGGATTTAGTGAATGGAATTAGTGCCCTTATAAAACAGATTCTGGAGTGCTCTCTAACTCTTCTTCTGCTCTATGAGGATACAACCAGACAGCCACCTGCAAACCAGGAAGTAGGATCTCACCAGACACCAGATCTAATGGGAACCTTGACCTTGAACTTTTCCACCTTCAGAACTGGGAGAAATACACATTTGTTGTATAAACCATCAGTCTATGATGTTTTGTCATAGTGGCTTGAACTAAGACAAAATTACCTTGCATTACTCTGAGTTAATTTTCACTTTTTCATGCCCTTAGCATCCTGTGTATACTTCCATCACAGTTTTTACCATTTTTTCTGTGAACTGAGAGCATGTTTAGA
>NW_007728549.1:241785-244193 GCF_000696425.1 Galeopterus variegatus | reverse complement strand
AAAGTGAAAAGAAACAAGTGAAGTTAAAATCACAATAAATTTTATTTAACCCTACATATCCAGAATTTCATTTCAACATGTAATAAATATAGAAAATAGCAGAAGATATTTTATATCTTTATTTTGTACTAAGTCTTCCAAATCTGGTCTATATTTTAGACTTCTAGCATGCCTCACTTCAAATGCTAAATTTCTGTCAAAAATACTCGATTTGTATTTAGATTTAATAAAGGGCACAGTTGAAAAGTAGATTTACATATTTGAGTTGTTCTGAGCGAACTTAAAACTTTTCTAGTAACTGTATTGAGAACTAATTTTAAATTTAAAATTAATAATGAAATTTAGTAAAAGTTAATATTCAGTTCTTCTAACCTACAAACACATTTCAAATTGTCAGTACCTACATGCGACTAGTGGCTACCAAATTTGTCAGTGCAGGTCTAGAAAACCAATTTTTTTGCTTTCTGATATAAACACAGCATAGCATAATAAAACATAGTAATAGATATGTGAGTCATAGGATTAAAGAATACCAGTTCACATCACTTATGAGAATTTTTTTTTTTATCCTCAACCACATCCAGTTGAACAAGTGAAGGCAGGGAGCAATTAGAAAGGCAGTGTCAATTAGGACTGGCGTTTTTCCTGGAGAATAAAGTAGAAGAGAAAAATATCAAAGAACTTGAATACTTAATAAAACAGCAATGATAATGATGGACCATAGATTTTAAGCTTGGTACCGATGCAATATTCTTGACAATGGTGCATGTTCTGAATCTAATGAGGAAACAAGAAATAATACAATTTGGAAAACACTTGATAAAATAACTGGCCTGTACTCTTCAAAATGTAAAGGCCAACAAAGACAAAGATAGGTTGAAAAATGTGCCGGTTTGAAGAACACTAAGCAGATACATCTAAATGCATGTAGGATCTTAGATTGGATTGTGGACTGAAGAAATATAGTTGTGATGGACAGTATTGGGTTAATTGGTGAAATTTGAACATCTACTATAAATTAAGAGTGTGGTATCAAATACAAGTCTTCAGATTTTGATCATTGTACTGAAGTTATGAGAGAGAACCTCTTAGTTCTTAAAAATAAACATTAAAATATTTGGAATAAAAGGACACAATGTCTACAACTTATTCTCAAATGGTTAAGAAAGAAAATGGAGATAGAACAAGAGAGAATGGTAGAAAGAACAAGAGTGGAAAACATATGATAAAACAGTCAGGGCAACCTGTTAACTGCTGATCTAGTTAAAGAGTATATGGGATTTATTTGTACTACTCTTGTAACTATTCCGTACATTTGTAAAGTCATACGTGAATATTCAAAATAAACATTCATTCATTCATTTATCCTTTCAAGGCACTTGTACTGAGTGCCAAATTTGTGCTTATTTATGATTTGTGAAAAGAGATTCTGTGGTGGACCAGACAGATACATTCCACTTCCTTACAGAGTTTGTGGTTTTTCTGGTCTTTTTTATTATTTATTCTGAATTTTAATTTTGAAAGTGAAAGTCATGATAGCCCGACAGGAAAATTATGGAGATGTTATAATTGTTAGATAATGCCTTATAATAATTTTTATAAGAATAAAATTGATGTTAGGCTATAAAAATCCATCTATGTTGGAATATGTGTTTTATGTTTCAGATGAAATATGGATATGATTTTGTCTTCTCTTTCTTCTCAAATATTTACATAGTATCTCCAGATCTATTACACACACTACAGACTCCCCAGTCAGACAGCCAGCAGGAAATTGGAAAAATTATTCTGGGCCTTACACACTATTGTTCATATTCTAGGAAGAAAAAAAAATTGTCCCTATAAAGTACACATTGCATTGTATGTTATTCATCCATAAAAATGAATACAATTTTGATACATTCTATGACATGTTTTAACCTTAAAAACTTTATGCTAAGTGAAATGAGCCAGACCAAAAAGGACAGATATTGTGTGGTTCCATTTATACCAATTACTTAAAACGTGAAATTTCATATGGAACAGAAAGTAGAATAAAGGATACCAAGGATTCAGGGGAGGGAGGAATGGAGGGTTATTGTTTAATGAATCCAGACTTTCTGTTTGGGATGATAAAAAAAGTTCTGCAAATAGTGGTGATGTTTATACAACATTATGAGTTCACTTAATGCCACTGAATTGTACACTTTAAAATGATTAAAATGATAAATTTTATATTATGCTTATTTTACCACAATAAAAACACACATTTTTTAATGTGTGTTATCTTGGACATATTTAGCAATTTTTTAGCCACAATATCAGAGCCTATAAAATCGAGCTGTCAGGGCCGGCCCGGTGGCGCACCGGATAGTGCGCCGCTTGGGAAGCGCGGCGGCGCTCCCACCCGAGGGTTCGGATCCCACATA
>NW_007728549.1:239418-240504 GCF_000696425.1 Galeopterus variegatus | reverse complement strand
AAAATTCCTTGGGTATACAAAAGCCTGATTAGAATTTCCTTTGTTCAAAAAAGAAAGTGAATAGATGGAACACAGGGCATATTTAGGGCATAAAAACTATTCTGTATGTTACTTTATTGGAGAATGTAAGACATAATGCGTTTATGCATTTATTGAAACTCATAAAACTGTAAAACACAAACAGTAAGTTGTAATGTGAACTATGGATTTTAGTTAATAATAATGTATGAATATTGGTTGATCAGTTGTAACAAATATACCACACTATCTGAAGATGTTAATAATAGGAGAACCTGTGGAGTTGAAGAGGAAGTATATGGGAACTATCAGTAAGTACTTTATGAGTAATTTTTTTAGCAAAATCTAAAATTGCTCCAAAAAATAAGGTCTAACGCATGTTAAGAAAAAAATATGGGGCCCGCCCCGTGGCTCACTCGGGAGAGTGCGGCTCTGGTAGCACTGAGGCCGCGTGTTCGGATCCTATATACGGATGGCCGGTGCGCTCACTGGCTGAGTGTGGTGCTGACAACACCAAGCCAAGGGTTGTGATCCTCTTACCGGTCGAAAAGAAAAAAATATGCATGTGTGTGTGTGTATATGTATGTATTATATAATATATATGTTGAATGTTTAATATATTATCTTGTCACAGAAGTGAGTGCATTTTAAGAAATTTGAATATATATTGTTGAATACCACTGACATGGACAAATTCTGATGACCTGAGCAATTGCATATGCATCACAAAGCAAAAATTTAATGTTGTTTTTACTGAATTTTCTAGGCATTCTCAATTCCTGTCTCATCTAGTGAATTTGAGAGTGATGATATTAAATTCCATGGCTTTCTCTCATTATTAAGATTATTATAAGACATATTTCTGCCATTTATAGTAAATAAATACAAAATTAAGTAGATTAAAAACTAATAAATGATAAACCAAAGAATTAAATAAAACATTACTAAACACATACACGCCAACAAAACCACATTATTGTATTCCTCACAAAAATGTTTTGAAACAGGAATATAAATAATACGTCATGTTTCTAATTCTTTCTTTAAAAAAATAGAATGATTTATTTT
>NW_007728549.1:215922-238352 GCF_000696425.1 Galeopterus variegatus | reverse complement strand
ACTATCAAAAACAGATGAAATTTACTGTTTCATGTAAATCTAATAATACAAGTCCAAGCTTAATGTGAAGTTTTCCAAAATATTACTATGTAGGTTCCCTCAGAAGCAGGCCCTGAGAGAAGGATTCAAGTGCAAGCAATTAACTTGGGAGGTGAAGGATAAAGGATAACGGAGTGAGGAATTTAAACAAAGGGAGGGAAGGGAACAGTAAGAGTTTATTATTGAGTTAAATATTACTATAGGCCATGGGAAACCCAGGTGCCAGTGTAGAACATATATTTCAGATCTATCCCATCGCAGATTGAGAGAATTGGAGTCTGTATACCAACTCCCATTCACTCATTGAATGAAGAATAATTCTTCTGGCCTGTAGCACAGGAATGGAACATATTATTTTCAGTAGCTGGAAAAAGCACTCGGGCAGGGAAATACAATTCCTGGTGGAAGAATGTTGGGTTGTTTACTAAAGCGATTAGGACAAGGAGATGCACTGGACACCACCATCACCTGCTACAGTTATCAACATCTTAGTGTTACCAAATTATTATTATCACTGCTGTGTTAACTACTACTACTGCTGCTACTACTGTAGCTCAAATTATATATTATACAAGGTAGGCTAGGAAAAGAAGTACTCATGTCTTTTGTTGGAAAATCAGTAGCAATATTATACATCAGCACAAGTAAGAATATATTTTTAAAGCTTTTCTGAAATACTGAAGGAGGTTAACAATTCTACCTGGGAGTGTTTCTTAATTTTTCCTTAAAGAAAGAATTGACAGTTTCTTTACCCCAATTAAGTGACTAGGAAATAAACTGGAAAAAAAAAAAAAAAAGACAATGAGAGTTCTTTGATTGCCACAAAACCCAGTCTACCAGTATTTTCATTTAGGCATTGAAGGAACTTGTTATTCATGTAAAACATTTTGATTTAATGAATAATTATTCACTTAATTAGTAAGTTCTAGTTCACATCTAGTTTACATCTTGTTTCCTATATAGTGCTGAGTTCTAGTGGAAGTAGTGGACACAAAAGATACCACATGGAGTTTCCTTTGGTTTCCAAGAAAATAATTTAGAGTACAGTTTGCAGAGCCAGATTAGGTGTGTTCAAATATTTTTTGTTTATTTATTTTTGATTGTTTAAGCTAGGTTAAATTACCCGCCTGTGTTTTTGTTTCTTCATATAAGAAAATGGGGATATAAAAACATATATCTAATTTATCAGTTTTTAATGTGAATTAAATGAGTAGATACATGTAGAACGCTTAAGACAATGTCTGCAACATTTTATAGGAGTGTGTGTCTGTTGGGGTGGGGACGGTATGTGCATAATCATTTCCTATTAACAAAAATGTACCAGTTTTCTTCAAAACTGAGTTTACAAAATTGAGTTTAGGAAACTTGGAAAGAGCAGGGTCATGAATACCAGTGTATGAGGAATTCATTTTAATTTGAGTTTATTGTTTTGTCAGAGGAAAAATGGGAGAACTTTTGCAGAGCTGATTTGAGAAATGTATTTTATGTTTTTATTAATAACTTGTTCTGTGCCAGTACAGTGAGAATTTTTAAAAATTAGAAGATACCTTCAAAGAGATTACAATTTATTTGAAGATCATTTCTCAGTTAATAAATTGATTTGCATACCTTTTTTCTTTCTGGGAGGGGGAGGGGTAGCTGGCCAGTTTGGGGATCTGAACCCATGACTTTGTTATTGTAAGGCTGTGTTCTAAAATAGTTTTGTTCTTCAGTGCTATAGTAACTCAGATAATTATTCTCTTTGTTCTAAGATTGTTCTATTGTAGAAACTGACTATCAGGACTTGCAAATTTTGGTAAGTTGAATAGTTACGAATATTTTAATTCATTAAGATATATTTTAATTCCTGTTTTCTTGGAAAGTTTTTATTGTCAATATGTAATATTTCTTCTAGAATGCTTAAGTGAATATAGTACCATCTTTGATTAAAAATAAATAAAAAATCAAATCAAAAGTCATGACCCAATGCTTAAATGGCTTAATTGTGAAAAATTGCTCAAGATATTGAAAAAAAATCAGTTACAAAAATAGGCATTATTTATGGTTCATAAATTGAGGAAACTCTCAATAAATTTGATTATTTTAGAGAACACACAATAGCTATGTAATCAAGTCTAAGTTTAAAAATAAATATAATTGTAGTGTGTATATATATATATATATATATATTGAAAATTCATGTTAAAATGAAACTTTACTCAAAAATAAACTTTAAACGTATTTTAAAATTAAAGAAAATAAAAAATAAACAAATCTGAAATAAATTCTGAAATCACAATTTGAACAAAGTGGAAATATAGACTAACAACATTGATAAATTAGAATGCAAATGATAATGCATCTATTACAGTCTGTAGGAGCAGGAAATTGACCTCCTACCCCCCCACACTCCATCTCCCAGCTCTGAGCCAAATCTCTTTGGGAATACAAAGATACATGCAATATGGTTTCTGCCTTCTGAAAATTAAGCATGTTAAAATCAACTTAACCACTTACATTTTATATTGAATTAAACTTTTTTCCCAAAAGAAAGTTAATGAGAAATAATATATAAGAAATTTTAGTTCTAATGGCACTGAGTGTAGGACAAATGACAGTCACACTCTAACAGTATGAGATCATTCATCCAATTGTTTCCAAAGTGTGGATTAAGCACCAATTTTATGCTGTGCAATGAGCTTGGTACTGGGGATTAAATAGTTGTATAACAGCAGTCACACTCTAACAGTATGAGATCATTCATCCAATTGTTTCCAAAGTGTGGGTTAAGCACCAATTTTATGCTGTGCAATGAGCTTGGTACTGGGGATTAAATAGTTGTATAACACAGTAAGATAGACTGACTAAATGGGTATATAGGGATGAAGAAGTGAGAGCAAGTTAATGCTGAAAATAAATGTACTTATTTAATTCTTGCCTAGGTCCAGCTGAGCCTCCCTTTTTTACATTGGAATATTTCTTCTGATTAAGCTCTTTGGAATTTGTATAAGCAGCATTTTTAATGTTTTACATTTATGACCTCATTTTTAGCACTTTGTTCTTTCTGTAATCTTCAATATATTTTCATTATTATTCATGTACTTACTTCATATTTTTCACATTATTATAAAATCATCTAGTTAATATTTTATACCAAATGCTTTAAGTGTTTATTAATTTTGAATATTGTTCCATGTTATTCTTTCTTGAATAAGATAAAATAAAATAAAATAAACAAAACAGCCATTTGTGACAGTTCTGCAAAGTTTCATCATAATACTGCTATTTATTACATTAATTAAGTAGGAAGGTGAGTGTCAGATACTTTCAATTACATAAGTTTGACTTGTGGGAACCTATTACTTTTACATAATCCGTAAATGTATAAGTATTATAAGGCGGTGATTATTTTGCCTGAGTATTAAAACTCATTGATAGGGTAAACCAAAGCAATAGTCATAAGCATGGACACTGAGAGTTAGATTCTTTTCTTTGAGAGAAGATGCTGAGGATTTTGGTATTAACACGTGATTCATGTGCAGCATATCTTTCCACCTTATTTTTGGTATTTTCTTTAGATTCTATAGAAAGGATATATTACCTGAGAGCTAAAGGATAGTTACAGGAATTAATACTGTGGGCAGCAGGATAAATCTCTCTAGGAATACGGAATATGAATAGAGGCATCTACATAATGCAGAATCTCATCAGTGGAATTTAACAATATTAAGGTCATAGTATCCTTGTGAATTTAATAAAATACATTAATCCACTCCTCAGAATATTTCAAATTTACCTAGAGATACAAGTTTGCAAGTGATTTATGCCCTGTGTGAGAACTCGTGATCTTATCTGTAAGGTACTTTCAATCCTTAGTGTTCCCTACTCTATACGAGAGCATTAAGTTATACTTCAGGTTATAACTGAATTTTCAAAAAAACTGAGATCAGGTCAGAGAGAGTGAATACAGTACTCTAGCGTGTAAAATGAAGGTTAGCCAAAAATCTATACTGTTTATTTTGGGCAGTATGTTAAAGAAGAAAAATAGGTTAAAATTTAGTGGCAGTTTCAAATAACACAAGTGTATTAAGTAAATATAACATCACTTTCTTATCAAGCAAATAATTTTAAGCCTTATTTTCTACTATTTTCTATATTATTTTAATATATTTGAGGGAAGTAATACAGTTTTTTACTAGTTTTTATCACTTTCTTATCAAGCAAATAATTTTAAGCCTTATTTTATACTATTTTCTATATTATTTTAATATATTTGAGGGAAGTAATACAGTTTTTTACTAGTTTTTATATCAGTTTACAAGAGACTTCAAAAAAGTCATATATTCTGGATTTTGATTATCAGCTCAGAGAAGCAGAGAGCTGAAGAGTCTCAGAACAGCTAAAACCCTAGACAAATGGCAAGTTAACAACCCAGAGAACTGAAGTTGCAAAGCAAACAAGCAACAAAAATCTGGAAAGAGAAAGATACCCACAGGGAGGAAAAAGAAGTCAGCATCTGATTACCTGGCTCAGATGCCACCTGAAGCCAAACAAGCTAGTAGGAAGATTAAACTAGAAATTTTTAATGGGTTGCTAAAGGACAAGAATAAGCTAGACTGAGAGTATGAAGAATCTGGAGGCCACAGGTTTACAGAGCTTCTCAACCTCTTCAAACTTTTTGTCAAGGAACTTCACCAGAATTTTACAGAATAGTTCAGGGACAATCTAGAGAAAGTTCCTCCATGGCTGACTTGGGGAAAGGAATAGCAGCTACTCATGAAACCTGCCCTGACTCAATTCTCCTGTTTCCAACAGGAAACAAAAGACTTCAGAGAGAAAGTTATCAAAACCTGTAGCTGTGGGTACTAACAGAATCTCATTGTAACTCTGGTAGGGAATGAAAGCCAACACCTAAACTCCACCAGACTCATATCTCTTATCTCCCCTAAGTAACAGAAGCCTCAGTCTACAGGCGATGGACATCAACACTGGAACCTAAGGACATTGGTAGAGACCCAGTGCAACTGAGAGAGGAAAATAAAAATAATCTCAAGTCCCTGAGGACTAGGCTAGGAATACATGCTAGGCCCAGCATTATGACTGGAAAAAGGAAAGAAAACATTTATGAAATCCAGGCCTTCTATTTCAGGTTCACAATGCTTGCACAACAGTGAGGCTTAACCAGATCAAGAAGAAAACTGTATACTTTCCACTCCCCACCACAAGCTGATAGATTAATTCTCCTGCAGAAATACAACTAAATGACTTAAATTAACTTTCATAAAACCATACCTGGAAGGCATTGGAATACATGTAGGACTGGAGGCTGGTAGGGAATGAAAGCCAACACCTAAACTCCACCAGACTCATATCTCTTATCTCCCCTAAGTAACAGAAGCCTCAGTCTACAGGTGATGGACATCAACACTGGAACCTAAGGACACTGGTAGAGACCCAGTGCAACTGAGAGAGGAAAATAAAAATAATCTCAAGTCCCTGAGGACGAGGCTAGGAATACATGCTAGGCCCAGCATTATGACTGGAAAAAGGAAAGAAAACATTTATGAAATCCAGGCCTTCTATTTCAGGTTCACAATGCTTGCACAACAGTGAGGCTTAACCAGATCAAGAAGAAAACTGTATACTCTCCACTCCCCACCACAAGCTGATAGATTAATTCTCCTGCAGAAATACAACTAAATAACTTAAATTAACTTTCATAAAACCATACCTGGAAGGCATTGGAATACATGTAGGACTGGAGGATCTATAATCCTTGACAGAGAGAACATGTGATGTTAACATCCATATTTACGTTGAATTTTTCCTCAAGGATATTTCCTAATTGTGAAGTGGAGAGTAGAGTGCATGTAAGAAGCAATAGCCTTCTCAGACTGGGAGGGAATGTAGTTTCATTCCATCAAATTGCTGTGATTTAAGAAACACAAACCTGTAGAAGAAGGAACAGTAGAAAAGGAGCCCTGAAGTCCATAGACAAACACCACACAAGTCTGACTCCTGAGCCATACCTATGAAAGGCACAACTTTAAGAAATTCAGTAGAAGATGTTAGCTGGGAGGAAAAAGTGCTAAAGAGAGATTTCAGAAGCTGTAGAGAGTCAGAAAACAAGGTTGTACATTAAAGCCATACCAATGTGGAGGAGTTGCGACAAACAGTGTAGGCTTTTAGTTAAAAACCTGTAAACACACAAACTTGGAATAAGAGACAGCTTAAAAGTAACTTTCCCTCCCTAGGCATAAGTGCTGTACTTTAGGAGTAAGGGAAAATGTAAAATAGACCCACCCTAAAAGAAACAAATAGGAATGATCAAGCTGATCAATTGCTAATTAATTGAAGAAGAAAGCTAGAATAAAGTTTATCTCTCTTTAAGAAAAAAAAATCCACGTTCTCAAATTTTTCAGCCAGTGTCATTATTCACTTAAAAATGACATTCTAAAAAAGTGGAAACAAATGACCAAATCAGAGGAAGAAAATATACAACAGAAAGATCCATCATTGATTCAGGTATTAGAGACAAATGACAGTCTTCTTAAAATGACTATAATAAATGTATGCAAAAACAGGAGAAGACAGCCTCTTCACAGCACCCCCTCACATACCTGCCTCTGTCAAAGATCTGTTGTCTGTAAGTACCTGGGTTGATTTCTGGGTTCTCTCTTTTGTTCCATTGGTCTGTGTGTCTGTGTCTGTTTTTATGTTAGTACAATACTGTTTTGGTTAACATTGCTTTGTAGTACAGTATGAAGTCAAGTAGTTTAATGCCTCCATATTTTTCTTTTTTGCTCAGGATTGCTTTGGCTATTTGGGGTCTTTTTTTTTCCTATTTCTGTGAAGAATGTTATTGGTATTTCAATGGTGATTGCATTGAATCTGTAGATTACTTTGGTGGGTAGTATGGACATTTTCACAACGTTAATTCTCCTAATCCATGAATGTGGAATGTCTTTCCATCTTTTGGTGTCCTCTTTAATTTCTTTCAGCAGTGTTCTGTAGTTCTCTTTGTAGGGATCTTTCATCTCCTTTGTTAAATTTATCCCTAGGTATATTATTCTATTGGCAGTTATTGTAAATGGGTTTGCTTTCTTGATTTCTTTTTCTTCTTGTTCATTCTTGGTGTATAAGAATGATACTGATAATTGTGAATTGATTTTTTTATCCTGAAACTTTACTGAATTTAATAGCTGTAGGAGGGTTTTTGGGAGAAGTTATGGGTTTTTCTATATACAGGATCATGCCATCTCTGAACAGTGACAATTTGACTTCATCTTTTCCAGTGTGGATGCCCTTTATTTCTTTCTCTTGACTGATTGCCCTGATTAGCACTTCTACTATTAGGTTTAGTAGGAGTGGTAAGAGTGGGCATCCTTGTTTTCTTTCTGTTCCATTCAGGACGAATTTGGTGGTGGGTTTGTCATATATGGCTTATATCATGTACAGATACTTTCCTTCTGTACATAATTTGTTGAAGGATGCTGAGTTTTGTCAAATGCTCTTTCTGCATCTATGGAGATAATCATAAGATTTTTGTCCTTGCTTTTGTTAAAGTGGTGTATCACGTTTACTGATTTGCATATGTTAAAACTTCCTTGCATCCTTGGGATGAATCCCATTTGATCGTGGTGTATAACCTCTTTGATGTCCTGTTGTAGTCTCTTTGCTAACATCTTTTTGAGGATATTTGCATCTATGTTCATCAAGGATATTGGCCTGTAGCTTTCTTTTTGTTGTCGTTGTATATTTGATTTTGGTATCAGTATGATGCTGGCCTCATAGAATGAGTTTGAGAGAAAGGACTCTTTCAATTTTTTGGAATAGTTCAAAAAGGATTTGTGTTAATTTTTCTTTGAAGATTTGCTTGAATTCAGCAGTGAAGGCATCCAGTCCTCGGCTTTCCTTTGTTGGGAGACTGCTGACCACTGCTTCAATCTCATTGCTTGTTATTGGTCAGTTTAGGTTTTTTCTTTTTTTTTTTTTTTCTTGGTTCAGTCTTGGTAGTTTGTATGTCCAGAAATTTGTCTTTTTCCTCCAGATTTTAAAATTTGCTGGTGTATAGTTTTTCATAATAGTCTCTAATGATTTCTTGTGTTTCTGTGATATCAGTTGTAATGTCTTCTTTTTCATTCCTGATTTTTGTTATTTGGGTCTTCTCTCCTTTTTTGAGTTAGTCTGGTGAATGGCTTGTTTATCTTATCTTCTCAAAAAAAACCTTTTTGTTTAGTTCATTTTTTTCCTATCCTTCTTTCGTTCTCTATTTCCTTTAGTTCTGCTCTGATCTTATTTTTTCTGTCTATTAATTTTGGGATTTGATTGTTCTTGTTTTTCCTAGTTCTTTGAGATTTAATGTTAGGTTGTTCCTTCAAAGTCTTTCTACTCTTTTGATGTAAGCACTTATTGCAATAACCTTCCCTCTTAGTACTCCTTTTATAGTATCCCATAGGTCTGGGTAAGATGAGCTTGTACTTTCATTGTTTCAAGGAATTTTTGAGTTCCTGCTTTATTTCTTCTTTGACTCATTGTTTGTTCAGGAGCATGTTGCTTAATTTCCATGAATTTGTATAGTTTCCAAAGTTTTGTTTGTTATTAATTTCTAATTTTATTCCACTTTTGTTTGAAAATGTACTTGATATGATTTTGATCTTTCTAAATTTGTTGAGATTTAGTTTGTGATCTAATATTTGGTCTATCCTGGAGAATGATCCATGTACTGATGAGAAGAATGTATATTCTGATGTTGGATGACATGTTATCTTTATGTCTGTCAAATCCATTTGGTCTAAAGTGCTGTTTAAATCCAATATTCCTCTGTTAAGTCTTCATCTAGGTGATCTGTCCAATGATAAAAGTAGTGTGTTAAAGTACCTAACTGTTACTGTGTTGGGGTCTACCTCTCTCCTTAGATGCAATAATGGTTGTTTTATATACCTGGGTACTCTGATTTTGGGTGCAACATCATATAATTGTTATATCTTCTTCCTGCATTTATCCTTTTATTATTATATAGTGTCCTACTTTGCCTCCTTTAACAGTTCTTGGTTTGAAGTCTATTTTATCTGATGTAAGTATGGCAACTCCTGTTCACTTTTGGTTTCCATGTGCATGGAATGTCTTTTTTGTTTGTCTTTATTGGTGAAGTGAATTTTTTGAAGGCAACAGATAGCTGGGTCTAGTTTTTTAATTCGTTCAGTCAATTCATATATTTTAAGTGGGGAATTTAGTCCATTTACATTCAGGGTTGTTATGAAAGGTAATGCCTATTCCTGCTATTTTCTTAATTTCTCTATGGCTATTTTATATTTATTTTGCTCCTTTCTTTCCCTTTTATTGTCCGTCTTTGCTGTTGGGTGTTTTTTGTAGTGATAAAATACGTGTTATTTCTCATTTGTGTATGTGTTCTACTTGTGCTTTTTATTCTTTCTCATGTATTTACAGTGACATATATCTCTCTTTTGATTCCTGGTGTAGGACTCCCTTGGGGATTTGCTGAAGGGCCAGTCTTGTGGTACTGAATTCCCACAGTTTTTGTTTGTCTGGGAAAAATTCAACTTCTCCTTCCTATCTGAAGGAAAGCTTTCCTGGATATAATATTCTTGTTTGGCAGGTTTTTTGTTTGTTTGTTTTCCTTTTAGCACTTTCAATATCCATCCCACTGTCTCCTGGCCTGTAAGGTTTCTGTTGAGAAGTTTGCTGTTAGCCTGGTGGAGATTCTCTCATAAGTGATTTGATGTTTTTCTCTTGCTGTTTTCCAAATTCTTACTTTCTCTTTGACTTTTGATAATTTGACTATAATATGTCTCAGGGAGGTCCTTTTGAGGTTGAATATATTTGGGGATCTTTGAGTTTATTGGATCTGTAAGAAAGTTTTGGGCTATTATTTCATTAAGTAGGCTTTCAATGTCTTTTCCTTTCTCTTCCCCTTCTAGTATACCCATAATATCAATGTTTTTGCATTGAAGGTAATCAGAAAGATTTCATAGTTTTTCTTCACTTTTTAGGTTCTTTTTTTTCTTCTCTCTCTCTTTTTTTTTTTGGTCCAACTGTGTTGATTCAAAAAGCCTGTTTTCTAGTTTAAAGATGCTTTCCTTCATTTGTTCTAGCCTCCTGCCTGTGCTCTCAGTTATATTTTTTATTTCTTTGAATAAATTCTTCTGTTCCGGAATTTCTGCTTAATTTTTGTTTGTTTGTTTGAATGTTTCTGTCAAATTTGTCATGTATGTCTTCAGATTTTTTTTTAAACTTCATTGTGACTTCTACCTATTTTTTATCCTTCATTTTGAGTTTCTTTAGTATTTCCATTTAAGATTCCTCTACAGTTGATTTATCAATTTTCTGTTGTTTGGGGTCTGGTATTTGAGAATTATAGTGTTATTTTGGGGGAGTCACATTTCCCTGTTTTTTGTGCTTATCATATCTCTGCACTGACAGCTGGGCATCTGGTTATATACTCACTTCTTTTAATTCTCAGACTGGCTTTTGAAGGAGGAGACTCTTTCCTATAGAAGTATTCTATATTAGTAGTCAAGCTGGGCACTTTATGTTTGGATCTGGTTAAGTGTGATAGTGCAGCCTTCATGCTACTTCTTTAACTGTATTCAATCTAGAGTTGTGTATGGGTGCTTTTGTTGACTAAGTGACGGGAACCTTGGAAGTTTCTTGTTGTGGTAGGTTTCCTATCGAGATGGGTGATCTGCTGTTCGTCAGTGAGCAGCTATATACTGTTGCAGCAGGTCCTGGCACTCTGTAGAGGGCCACCGGCTCAGCTGTTGAGCCTGAAGCAGGCCTGTGTGGATGCTACAGGTAGCTTCCTAGTGGTGTGCTGTGAGATAAAAAGTTGCTACCCAATCAGCTGTTGGTTTGGGGTGCTGCATGGGTTCACACACTGGGTTCTCAGTCTTTATGTCTGTCCTAGGTTCCAGGCAGTCATGCCTTGGTCCCACTGGTGCCCCTGTAAGCATGGGAGAACACAGGTAGTGCCTCCAGACAAGGGGAGTCAGACTCACTGAGTACAGGGCAGGGCACACTCCCACTGAATTTTGAGCTCCCAGACAGTGCTGCATCTCAGCTGCTCAGGGAAAGAGGGCAGAGGGGTTTTAATCTCCTTAGACTTTCACTATGAGACTGCAGCTACTCTCCAATTTTGCCTGGGTCCCAAAAGGATTGAGGGACTCTCTTGAGACAGGGATTGCTGGTGTTTGTGGTGGGCTTGGGAACAGCTGGAGTCTTTTCCAGCTTACCTTCTCTCCACCTGGTTCTGGGGTAGTCCCTGTAGTGGGGCAGAGGCTGAATGCCTTGCTCTGTTGTCTATGGTTCTGTTCCCTTCTTCTGCACTTCACAAGGATGTTATCACTCTCCTGGTGTTCTGTGGCTTGTACCCTTACTTGTTCCAGTCAAGATATATTTGTTTGTCTGTTTTTCTGGTCTCTTTCCATGGAAAGGGTACTAATGTCAGACCTCTGTGGTTGGTCATCTTGGAGGAAAAAAAACCTAACCTGTGTTTATTGAAGACTTGTTTTGAGTTTCTAATGTTTATTTCTCCAGATTGTGGACTCTTAATTTATCTTCTCAGAAGAATACATAAAAAATGAAAAAGGAAGATGGGAGAAAATAAAGGAAGCAAATTAACATGTCTTTATTAATTCAATATATCCATAATCTTCCATGTTAATTTTAACTTGCTTAAACTTTTTCAAAAATCACTTTAAAATTTGAATAAGTCACAGTTTTTTTCCTGATAGAAAGTGTCCCTTCGAACTGAGATTAACAATTTTCCATCCTGAAATTACATCTCATTTAGTTCATTCTGTCACATTTCCAGAAGCATTTAAAATGCTTCTCTTTCCAATAATTCCTATAAATCCTTTAAATAATTTTTGAATAAAAAAAATAAACTGGATTAAACTTGCCCTCTTTCTACTAACCACTTGTCAAGAAATTTGTTTTTCTGTTTTTTAAGCAGAATCCCTGTAATTCTCCATATCATGTTTTCCTGGAAAGTCTAAAACTTTGAAGTCATTTGAATCTCTAAAACTAATTCTGTGGGAGATTTTCTCTAGTCGCTGGCTATGGGTTAAAATGTGTGTCTTAGTCAGAGATTCTGACCCTTTTCTATCTGTCTTACTTATTCTGGAGGTCAATATGCCAATTCTAGCCTTAAGACATAGATTTTCAATGTCCTAATATTATGGGATCACTCTAATGCTATTCTACCCAGAACCATCTCCTGACCCAATTTTTATGTCAACTCTTCAGCATTCACAGTTGAGATTTATATTGTCAAAATACACTTAGCTTGGCTATTCTCTCCCTCTTTCTACCTCTTTCTGTGTCTTCTTTCTTTTACCCACTCTTCCCCCCAAAATCTTATAAATTGTGCTAACTGCAGAAGACACAAAAATGAATAAAACATGAATAATTCCTAGGCTCAAAGTCTAGTTTTGAATATATGGACACCAGAAGTTAAAACAGTATCTAATTTGAGACATTACCTCAAGCACAGAGCAATTCAGTAGAGACAGGAGTCAAAGCCAGGTTCACTGGTGCCAGGGGCTCTGCTCTAGCCATTGTACTCTCTTGCCCCTCATGGGTATAAAGACTACAGAGACAGCTGGGAAAAGAGTGCCATTAGAGCTGGATCAGAAGCATCTTAAAGGAAGAACAGGCATTTGTCTGAGAGGAGCCGCTTGTTGGTATGTATAGATACAGATATCTTTATCCATCTATCTGTATGTATAGATAATGGAGAACATTTATTACAATTTGAAAGAATAAACTATTAAAATTACTGAGAGATTCATAGCATGCCAATTAGCAACCTAAATGTTCAGATGTATAAATACATCCTAAATTATATTTTCTCTTTGCTGTATACATAGTTTCATAATTTTAATTTTTAGCTCATCTGTTCTTAAATATGATGGTACTTCAAAAAGTTTATGTACAAATAAAACTAAATGATTGTGTAATCTTTCCATAAACTTTTTGAAGTACCCTCATAACTTACAGTAGTTTTAGAATAATTTCAACCTCTTTAATTTTTAAAAATTATTATTTTTAACTGTAAAAATTGTATAAGCTTCATCTTGCTTAATCATGCTTGTTAGAATATTTTTCTTTTACATACATCTAACTTCTACTATTATTCTCAAAATAAAGAACTGGAAGCTCAAAATAATTTCAAAATTTTATCTCCTTTGACTTTAACTCTTCTATGATATTCAACATTCTTCTATGAAAATTTATTTATAATTTTAGAATGCAATTTGTTGTGGTATTATCAACAAATGAATTAGTCTACAAGTTTGCACTAACAAGGTAATATGCTAGAAATTATCGATGGTTTACTTTGGAACTATTGAAATCAATTTTCAAAGATGACTGGCCTGTCAAGAGAGTTGTACTTCAAGTTATGGTCCGTGACCTGTCTGTCCACCCTGACATATATTCAATCACCAGTGGAGCAGCAACAAATTGATGTATTGTTTTAAGTCACTGAAAATAAATTTATTTTAGTTTTGCTATTAACATGACTCTAGTGTTTGTTATGGTTATTTTGGGCTTTAATGCTTTTTAGAAAATGGTTATTGGATATTGGAGCTCCTCTGAACTCACACTAGCTCTTTATAATCTTTTTTCCATGCAATTTTCTTATCTATGCCATTTTTTACTGAATTAATGTAAAAATTTATTAACATAACAAAACAAGAAAATAAGAAACAAAATACTTAATTGATTAGAGAATGTTTTGTGATAAAATATATTTGACAATCTGTTTTCTGCATTCACTATGAGATCTTATGCTATTTGGATGATTTTATAAATACACTTGTTTATGATTTTATAGAGTACAATATAGGTTCACACATAATGTATTATTTGAGCTTCACAGCAGGCCCTGCATCCTGTGAAAGGGGAAGTGGGAATTATGCAATCCACATAACAAATATTTGTTGGGAAATCCCTAGTTCCTTAGAGTTTATGCATTAAATTTTATTTAGGTGAAAATTACTTAAATTCACATCACCTACGTGGTGGGGAAACCTAGAGTCTCCCTATCCCAGAGTCTCCCAGAACTCTCAGAAAGCTTATATGTCTGCTAGTTACTGCATTCTCAAATTACTAGCACCTGCTAATGCTCTGTTTTAGTACAGCTCACATTTTATAGTTGGTTACTTTTATCTTTTGTGCAATAATTATGAAGAAGAAATGCAGGTTTGCTATGGTTTGAATATGTCTCCTTCAAAATTCAGGTGTTCCTGTGTCATGGTATTTAGAGGTGGGGACTTTAAAAGGTGATTGGGCTATGAGGGCTTTTCCTCTTTAACAGGATTAGGGCCCTTATAAAAGGGTCTTCTCAAAGCCTTCGGCCAGCTTGCTCTTCTGCCTTCCGTGAGGACAGTGAGAAGGCATCCAGCAGACCAGATGCGGGTGCCTTCATCTTCGACTTCCCAGCTTCCAGAACTGTGAGAAATAAAAATTTGTTTTTTATAAATAAGCCAGTCTCAGGTATTCTGTTATAGCCACACAAAATGGACTATAACAAGGCTTGTTGTATTTGGCTGACTTACAGAAACTTTGAGGACAATAGTAATAAAGCAACATTACACAGCAGCAACTTAATATGGAATAATAGTTTTTAAAAGTCCTTTGACCATTCCTGCTCTCTTCTCTATGAATTTCTTCTTTTTTTTTTTTTTCCATCTTGTCTCGGCTTTTTGATTTACATTCTCCATTGTACCTTTTCCTCTCTCATTTATTTCCTCTTCCTCAAGATATAACTTTAGGAACTCAGTTTCTTATTATTTTTTTAAAAGAGAAATTCTAAGCATCTATTTTCTTCTTGGCTCACAGCCTCTCTTTGCATACCTAGTGATTACTTAATACACTCTAGCAAACAAATAGCCATCCTCACTGTTGGCCTGAGTTAAACAGACTCTCTTTCTAGCCTTAACTCTTGCTTCAACCTTTGTTCTTTGTTTTGTGACTCAATTTCCTTCTCAGTTGCTAACCTGAGCCCCGAGCGGAGTGGCCGTGATACTGTGGCAGCAATGACATCGTGCTCCTTTTCCTTTGAATACCTCCTCTTTCCTCAACTACGTTCAATACCTCAAGTAGTCTTGCCAGCATTTTGGGGATGTGCCTATACTCACATGGCAGTCCCCACCTATATACCAAGCTGGTAACATCAGTCCACACTGAACCGGTGGCCCACCCATATATTTACCCCCACAACATTCCTCCCTTCCCCTCTGTCTCTCCTGTAGCCACTTCAATGGGGAGTTTCTCTGGAATAACCTGCCACCTGTGTCAGTTGTAATACAGTAGCCCCAAATCTGAGAGGACACTTGCGTAGTGTCTACCTATTCCAAAGAAATCACCTGGAGGTCCAGAAGATAGAGATATTGGTTTATTAGACTTACAAGAGTCATCAATGGCTGCCGGTCAGTGACAAGTCTGCACCAACACAAAGTTCATGCAACAGTTGTATAGCTAACAGAGCAAAATAGGGATGTAAATCATTTTCAGGTTTATTTGTAGACCCTCATCCAACTCACATCACTCAGAGCACATTGGAAATATGGCTGGGTAGATAAGTTAACTTAACCACTACTCTCCTAGCACCAGAGTGCTTGTTCATTTACTTAGGGTCCCCACTCCTTCCAGCATTCTGTTTGTCTTAAAAGGTAAGTGCCTTTTACCTTGGCCAGAGGCAGCCTCCCAGCAGGGAGGGGGAACTCTGGCATGCAAGGGAGTGGGGAATAGGGCTATGTCCAGCATTTACTCTACACCCGTGTTTATTGCAGCTCTATTCACAATAGCCAAGACATGGAACGAACCTAAATGTCCATAGATGGATGACTAGATGAAGAAAATGTGTTATATATACACAATGGAATACTACTCAGACATTAAAAAAAAAAGAATGAAATTCTGCCACTTGCAGCAGCATGGATAAATTTTAAAAAATTGTTAAATGAAATAAGTCAGGCCTGGAAAGAGAAATACCACATGTGCTCAGTCATATGTGGGAGCTAAAACAAAAACAAAAATAAAAACAAATAATTTTTAAAAAATAGTCTTTCTAAAAAAAAATAGTCTTTCTATATGCCAATAATGAAATAGCTGAAGAAGAAATCAAGAAAGTAATCCCATTCACAATCGCTACCAAAAAAATGATATACCTAGGAGTAAATTTGACCAAGAAGGTGAAAGATCTCTACAATAAAAACTATAAAACATTGGTGAAAGAAATTGAAGAGAACACAAATAAATAGAAAGATATCCCATGTTCATATTCATGGTTGGAAGAATTAACATCATCAAAATGTCCAAAGCAATCTATAGATTCAATGTAATCATTATCAAAATATCAATGTCATTCTTCACAGAAGAGAAAACAAATTAAAAAAAAATTAAGGGTAAATGCTGGGCAAAATGGGAGTGAGCAGCACATTTTTCAGTAAGACCACAAAGGCACAGGTGATTAAAGCAAAGTTACACACATGAGACTACATCAAACTAAAAAGCTTCTGCACAGCAAGGAACACTATCAACACATAGTGAATAGATGACCTAAAGAATGGGAAAATGTGTTTTCAAACTACATATCGGACAAGGGGCTAATATTCAGAACTTAAGCAATTCAACAGCAAAAACCAAAAACCCAATTAAAAATGGGCAAAGGACCTGAACACACATTTCTCAAAAGAAGACATACAAATGGCCAACAGGCACATGACAAAATGCTCAACATGATGAATCATCAGGAAAATTCAAATTAAAACCACAATGAGATATCATCTCACCTGATTAGAATGGTTATTTTTGATAATAAGACTGAAAATAACAAATTCTGGCAAGGATGCAGAGAAAAAGAAAATCTCCTACCTTGTTGGTAGGAATGTAAATTGGTACAGCTATTGTGAAAAGCAGTATGGAGCTTCCACAGAGAACTAAAAATAGATCTACCTTACAAACCTATTATCCCACTACTGTGTGTATACTCAAAGGAAATGAAATCAATATACAAAGAGACACCTGTAGCCCCATGTTCATTGCATTGCAGCTCTATTCATGACAGTCAAGAGATGGAATCAACCTAAATGCCTATCAATGGACGAATAAATTAAAAAAAAAAAACAAAAAAATTTTTTTGCTATATATACATAATGGAATACTATTTAGCTGTATAAAAAATGAAATTTTGTCATTTGCAGAAACCTGGATGGAACAAGAAACCATCATGTTAAGTGAAGAAGCCAGGCACAGAAAGACGAATACTACATAATCTCACTCATATGTGGAATTTGGGAAACACACGCACACACGGTTCTCATAGAAGTAGAAAGTAGAGTAACAGTTATCAGAGGCTGGGAGGGGAGGAAGGGTTAGAAGTGGTGGACTAATGGGTATAAAACTATGCTTTTTACCCTTAGTGAATAATTGTGCAGTATATGCATGTATTGAAACAATACACTGAACCCCATAAAAATGTACAAGTAAATGTTAAAATTAAAAAAAAAATCTTAAAGAAAGGTAAAAAAATAGGTATTGTGTGTGCCTTGTGTATTTTTGTCTTAAATTATTAGCTTTTTTCCCATTTAAATATAAACATGAAGAAGAATAGACTTACTTGTTCTATAATGTAAAGAGGTATTGTGTGTGCCTTGTGTATTTTTGTCTTAAATTATTTGCTTTTTTCCCATTTAAATATAAACATGAAGAAGAATAGACTTACTTGTTCTATAATGTAAAAACTAAAATTGGTAAGAGAACAATTATTCACATGACATCATGAATATCTTTTTTGATAGGCATAAATATTAATAACAAACATAGCCAACTTAAATAATTAACTTTAAAAATAGACTTATCAATAGACAGACAACATGCCATCATGGATTCGAAGTCAGCTAGATCCAAGTTAGGATCATTTTTATCAACTCACAATAAGTGCTGGACTCAGTACCTGTTACCAAAATATTGTTTTTTATTGTCTCTGCAAGTACAATGAATTGATTTATCATTGTGTTTTTGTTTTCTCTGTTGGGGGTATTAAAAATATTTTATTTGGAGGGAGAATAAATGTATATGTGATATATAAACATGACCCTATGTAGAAGGAAAGTTCTAAGAAATTTCTTAACCAGAGAAAACAAACTATTGCCTGTGATGTCTGCAGTTTGACTCAGTTAGCAATTACATTTTGAAGATGTACAGACAGCAGATACAGACACACCAGATATTTGCCTTCCACTAGAGAGGTGGCCAAAACAAATATATAAATAGGGAACAATGGCAAAATAGGCAAGATATGCTTTATTAGTAGCTGATGATTTCTAGTAAAC
This sequence comes from Galeopterus variegatus, assembly GCF_000696425.1. Lineage (NCBI taxonomy): Eukaryota > Metazoa > Chordata > Mammalia > Dermoptera > Cynocephalidae > Galeopterus > Galeopterus variegatus. Next base: position 219,972 of record NW_007728549.1, on the reverse strand, counting down.
TACTTTGAAATCTGCAGAGTTGTTTTTGTTTTAGTAGTTAGTAAGCCTCATTAACCTCAGACCAGAGTAGACCCTAAAGACAGTTGACTTCAAATCCCTCATCTCAGATCTTACCACTTTGCTACCAAATGGAAAAAAGCTGATACAAAGTATAACCTCTAATGAAAAAAACATTTTTTGTTCCAGTGCTTAATGCCTGAAGCCTAAAACAAAGGTAGGCCAGGACTATGGTTTTCATATCATGATATGTCATGATTTAATATATTTGATATTTATTTTCATCTTAATTATTTTTATTATCTTTCTGTTCTTATGACTCACCCTAGGGAAATCACATGAAATACCAAATCTTCTTCCTTTCTATCAGATCAACTTGAGAAAAGTGAGAATTGAGTATACAATTTATTTTTACTTTTTTTGTCTTGAGTATGTACCTTTCAGAATTTAACTCATCTTAGATATTCAGGATGTCTTCAAAGAAAACCTACTCTCCTCCTATTTTACCCTCAATCCAGGGCTGAATTAATTGTCTTGGTTTTTATGCTTTCAAAATGTCCTGTGCATTTCTCCCTCAGTACCTTTACTGCATGATATTAAGATTATGATGATGATGACGTGTGTTTTTCCTCCACTACTCTATCAGTTCCTAAGGTAGGAAACAGGTGACAGGGGAACACTTACTAAGTATTAATTTTATGATAACATTATAGACTTTTAATAGACTCTGATAGCCAGTCTAAACTGGATGAGAAGTTTTTTCTATTTTACACTTATTACTGATATTCTATTCAAGTCCCCAAGTTGCTAGCAGGCTGCTATATACCCTTCTTCTGTCCCTGAAAATAGTTTATTTCAGAAGACAACAAAAACTAGTCTATTTCAGCAAATGCTGAGAAGATTGCTCATGTATCTGAGTTACTAAAACTACCTTGATCCGATTAAGTGAATCCTGATTCACATATATTAATCTTTCTGGTGTCATTGAAATTTCTTTTTAATTTTAGATAACAACTTTCAAAGTAGTCAGTGCACTTACACCCACCATTTAATGTAATAATCATTTAAGGTTATTAAGGAGATAACATATACAAGGGGCCTTCATTAAAGTTCATGGAAAGATTTTTTTTTTTTTTTTGGTGACCAGTAAGGGGATCACAACACTTGGCTTGGTGTCGCCCATACCGCGCTCAGCCAGTGAGCGCACCGGCCATCCCTATATAGTATCCGAACCCACAGTGGGAGTGCCACTGTGCTCCCGAGTGCTGCACTCTCCAAAGTGCGCCACGGGGCCGGCCCGATTTGTATATTTTTTTAATGCCATTTTCCCAGGAACTTTGTAAAGTACCCTCTTATAAATAGGAAAAAAAAAAAAAATTGGCACCAGTATTAGTAATCCCTGATTATAAATAACTAGAAGTTTCTGTAAAAATTAAATATTTATCGAGAAAAATATGTTACCTACTTTGTGTGTTGTGAAAAACAGCAATTTACCCACACCACAACTATCAACTCCTCATACTTAAAAATAAAGTGTGAAAAACTTTACTTCTATATACTTTCTGAATACCAGAATAACTTCAACTCCAGCAAACCTTAGTAGCCTCCAGCTCAGCCTTCTGGAGGGAAGTGGGGGGAGGAGTTGACTCAAGCTGGTCAGAGTTGAGCTGAGTTTGGATATGTTAGTGCTCCAGATGCTCCAGATTTCTCTAGTGTTACTCATTGCTTTGGGAGGTTTGCTAGAGGTGCTTTTTGTTTGACTGTCTGCTTGTTTGCCCCTCTCCCCACATCTGCTCCACTTTCAGCTTGAGGTCTTTTCTTCATGCTATTCCACAGAGAAGGACTTTCTCCATTTTCTTCCCTTGTCCCAGAAGTAGAAAGCTGTCATTGGTTCCTTGGTGCTTACTGACTTGGCTGTGGGGATGGTTGGAGGCTGGATGGGGGATTTCTCTCTTCTGATTAAGCCTGAGTCTTAAACAGGCACTTGGTTCTGGGGGTCATGGAGTGAGGCTCTCTTGGTGATCGTGTGGCATCCCCAGCTGTATGCCTGGGCCCAGAATAAATCATTGTTCTTCTCATGAGAGGGGAGGTGTTTCACTATTTTTCTGTTCCCTTCCCCTGTTGGGTCCTCCGCAGGCCGACCGGAATAGCCCTAGCCTCGTTATCAGTCTCTCCCTTGGTGGGTGAGCAAGTTGCCCGGATTCCTCTTTCCCTCCAGTACCTGTTGGGAAGAGACGAGGGAAGAGAGCCGTGAAGAGAGGTGAGCACAGCCACCGGCCCCAACCAGCCCGTTATAGGACACTCAGACGCGGTGGGGGTTCTGTCGAGCAGTTCCGTTTATTATCACACAAGCACTTGTTTTAAAGGCAAATGGGGAAGGGAGGTTTTTACATCCTCCAATCAGCTTAAAGGTTATGAGAGCATGCATCCTGTCTCAATGCCTAGCTATTGCAACCACGTAGTGTTCACGAGCACGGAAGCGTGTATTTGGCCAATAAGGGCTAAGGCAAGGTTCCTGCAGACACTCCCACCCTACTTCCTCCTGGCACCGTCTTAGGCTGCCACGTTAATATGCCCTTGTGGGCCCATAATGGCGCCACTTGTAATGTCACTTAAGGTGGCGTTAGTTTTAAGGCCCGACATTCCCCCAGCTGCAATGGGTTCACGACAGTGCTCTTAGGAAAGGCAACACTTCAGCCGAAGAGATAATGGAGAAGTTTCCCTGAGTAGCATTGGGCCTTTCCCTCAGTGGCTACTGTTCACCTCCTCTTGGTCTATACCACAAGTTACACTTTCTCAGTACTGTGGCCAATACTTTTCTTGAGCAGCTGGAAAGGTCTCTGGAAAATGGCCTGTAAGTAGGTGTGAATTCCCGGTTTCTACATCCTTCCTCCTAGGGGTTCTATATTCTGTCACTACTGCATGCTCTGTCCAAAGGAATTTGTCAAAAAAAATTGGCTGAATTTGTCTTCTTACCTGTGTCCAGTGGTGTCTGTCTCAGGTAGCAAGTGCTTGTGTTTCATCTGTCCTTAGAAGTGCCTGTCTTTCCACACATTGGGGTTAGTTGGTTAACCTGTGATCTTAGCTCCTTGGGGGATTCAAGAAGAGTTGTAAATTTGTTGATTGTCCAGCCTTGTTATTGTTGTTGCTGCTGCTGGTGGTGTTGTTGTTGGACAGGAGGAAATAATGCTCTTTCCATTTTTCTGTATCCTAAGGAAAAGCTGGAAGATCTATGTCGATACATATATATATACATTTTTTTTTCAATAACTTGGAATGTGTTGGTAATTTTTAAAAGTGTAATTGCCAGCCATATTCCTGAGTCAAGCACATTACATTTCATGATTTCATTTAAAGTTAATTATGGGGGTCTGGAGCAGCCATGCCAGGAGACAGTGCGATCCTGAGAGCTGTGAACTGTAATACCAGAGTATTAATTGCATTTCCAAGAGCAACAAAAGGCAAATAATTCTTTCAACAACGATCCTACATCGACAAACAAGTGACAGCAGGTTTGAGGTTTTGGGGCCGACACAGAAGAGGACTCTTGAGAGCACCCAAGCCCGGCTGCGGGAACAAACGGGAGCCCAGTCAACAAAGGCCAGGAAAGCCAGCAAAAAAACTGCACAGAAACGGAGTGAAACGCGCCGGACCGGCCCAACTCTGCGAGCTCTGTGAGTCACCCCCAGCCCAGCCCCACTTGTGGGGCGAAGCCAGACGGCTCCCCGCCCGCCTGGCTCCCGCCCACCACACCAGGCTAGGCACCCACAACAGAGCTGCCTCCATTTTCTCGGGTGGGAGCGGAGAAGGCCGGCTTAGTGAGGGCAGGCCAGCCATCTCTGTTTGGCGTGGCTCCTCACTGAGACGTGCTATTTGCTTACCTCGATGCGGGGCACCCCGGGGCCTGTGGACCGGCCTACAATCCCACTCTCCCTGTGGATCTCAGACGGGGCTGGTAGTGTGGGGAGCCCCCGGCCAGCGTCGGGGGGGCCGGGAAGAGGAGCCTGCCCAGATCGTCTCTCCGCCACACCCTGGGCGTCGGCCCCAGATAAA
>NW_007728549.1:167777-213866 GCF_000696425.1 Galeopterus variegatus | reverse complement strand
ATAATAATCATATACATTGTATATTGACAAAATAAAAATTTAACGAAAAAAAAAATAAAGTTAATTATGACACAGTACTTACTTTCTTAATAAGTGTCATTACTTATACAATGGCATAAGGAGAAAAGTTGGGTATGACCTCCAACTCCCTACCATTAGCTAACATGTGACTGTTTTTTATTGTTATTCTTTTGTTTTTAATGAAAGAACATGTTTATATAGGCTTTCCCAGGCTTTCTGACCACATTTAAACATTCAGATTTATATTTCCTAAAGCGTTTCAGTTTCTTCAATAAAACTTTTTCAACCACAGAAGATTCAGGAAATTGTTTTTCACAGTTGACATAGGATTACTCCATGATTTTTGTAGCTATCACATTCAAACATATTAATTAATGTAAAATATTAATACTTTGTAAATTTTTAGAAAATAAAATTATTAACTGACTATAATCCACACTTGTAAAAAGCTAAGTATTTGATTAAATATTTTGATATTTGGGGGAGATTCTTGGGTCCTATCAAGAAATTCTTATTCAATGGGTCCAAAGTTTACTCAGGGAAGCTGAATTTTTGAAATATTTCTAAAATAATTCTGATGATAGTTATTGGAAGCATATGTTAAACATTCCTCCAAGTTATTTAAACTCTTATATCTTTATTGTCACATCGTCTAGATTTTCTTAGATTATAACACTCAAGGGCAGTGTGTAAATATTGTCAGTGTGTATAGATTTAGTTATAAACACTTTTATTTTTCTAGAGAGGAAACATGGGTACTGTCTCTCAGAAGAGTCCTTTATCCTCTGCAAAGCTGAAATTAGAGCAGTTGCTCATTATGTTACTTAATGATCCTTATATAAAAATCTGCATAATCAATGCATGCTGGAATTGGTATCAGGGAAAAAAATATTGCTCCAGAAATAATTGGTATGCTTTGTTGTTTGGACAGTCATACCAATATGCACTTCTATATTTCCTTTTTTGCCTTAGTTCACAGGAAAGTATAATTTAACTAAAGTGTCGATAACTTATATTTATGTGTATTCATGATAAATATTTGAATGACTTACTTTTACTTATGTTTATTTCAACATTACGAGTCCCAATAGTTTTTACAGTTATAAGTAAATTATTTTATTTTAAAACAAATGATAATTAAGATCTTTCTTTTATGTAAGCACATGTAGTTGCCAGGCCATTGATATTTTGCTTAATTCTAATTTATGCATGTCCTTTGAAGGAAAAAGTCATTTGGTTCTTATTGGAACACTGTGTTTCACCTGCTTGTTTCATGATGAGCAATAATTAATCTAAGCTTTGGCTCAGAGCTCTTGTGATTGAATAAAAAAACAGAAATAATCACCACTGATAACTTACACAGAACAGATCTCATTTTGTTGCAATAGTAAAGTTTAGCATAGTGAAGGCAGGCCCTCTAATAAGAATTTTTGCATTGAATTCTAGCTCCAACTACTTGTGTGTGTTTTATACTTAATCTCTTTAAACCTCTGTTTCTCCATTCATTATATGGTAATATAATAAAAACATCTTCCACCAAAGGCTATTTTGAAGATAAATATAAATGCACACAAAACACTTAGCACTGTGTCTGGCACTTACATTCTCAGGAATGTTAGGTCCCAGTAAGAATATCTAAGTGAGTTATCATTACACCCTGAAATCCGATTTAACATCTCTATATGATAAAATTTCTGTTCTGAACAGAACTTCTTGAGGGCAGGGTTAATATTTTTCTCTGATATAAAAATGTATCTTTCAATAGACAAAATTGGAAATTATAGAAGAACAAAGCCTTAGATAAAAATTGTTATTCTCACCACCCGGAGATAATTGGTTAATATTTGATGTTTTTATTTTGTTTTCTTTTTAACATGAATTAAAGAATATAATCATATGTAATCAAAAGCTTGTGAATTGGGCCGGCCCCATGGCTCACTCGGGAGAGTGCTGTGCTGGTAGCCCGGAGGCCATGGGTTTGAATCCTATATAAGGATGGCCGGTGCCCTCACTGGCTGAGCGTGGTGCTGACCACACCGTGCTGAGGGTTGCAGTAAAAAAAAAAAGAAAGCTTGCAAATGAATGGTGTAATGTGTGCCAGCTGCCTGGGTAAAGTGATGAAAAAGACAGATGGGGCCCTAACCTCATGTTGCTTAAAAGTCTATGACCAAAGGAAGAAAATATTTAATAATCATGATTTGATAGAGGTTAACATCCAAAATATATAAGGAACTCCTACAACTCAACAACAACAACAAAAACAACCCTATGGATAAATGGGCAAAGGATACAAAACCAAAAATTCGTTTCATTAGGACAAATGATTTTTTGCTTTAAGTGACTGTTCATTTTCCTATTTAAATATAGATTTAATCACATTGCCGATCATTTGGTCATAAGAAGGCAGAGTCCCTCAATGTTCATTTCAACATATACCATATATTGAACCCAGTTTTATCCAGAGTATTTGTTGCCTCTTTATTGAAGCTCTATTTGCTTGTAACATTGGTAACGTTGAAACCGTTGTAACCGGTGATTTGTTACACTCAGACATCTATTCCTGGAATTAATTCGCATAGGAGAATTAGAATCTTTCTTTGTTCTGTTGGGTCCTAAAAGGACTGTTGAACTAATAGTACCAATACAAAGAATTATTCCCTTCCCTAAGATCACTAGTATGTTTCTTCAACAGTACAATTGTGATATGTGTGGATATAAAATATAATTTCAAGAAATTTTAGAAATTTTTAAGCAAAAAGAAAATTTTGGAATTCTTTGAAGAACTAAGGATTCTGTTAACATCTTAAGCCTATTTTCCTTAAGATTTTGAAGCAGGCTACACTGCTTGCATTTTAGATATCATCTATTAAAATTTCAAAATTGCCACTGACTTGCTTGACAGTAATACTACATGGACAGTCTAATAAATAGCTGGTAGATTTTTATCTCAGCCTTTTTTTGTTCTATTACTAAAGTTCTAATTCTTTGCTTAAATTGATGAACATGAAGTATTATATAAAATAAGTCAAGTTTAAATGCAAAGACATTTTATTTGTTATAGTTAACACTGCTATTTGCAGAGAAAAAAGGTATTTTCCAGACCAGAACTTGAAGCTTCCACTCATTTTTCTCTTAACCAAATCTGCTTTTTAGCATATTTCTCCGTCAGTGAGTGCTCCTAGCATTTTACTTTCAGCAGTGCTCGCATTAAACAGAAGTTGGCCTTATTACAAAACAATTCATTTAGATCAATAAACCTCATGTAAAAATTGTCAACTAAGCCCATATCCTCTCTTTGAAAACTCTGGAATACAATACAAGTACTGCATGATTTAACCATATGACATTTGAATTTTCTCTATAGGGAGAGATTACAGATGTTTAAAATCTGATTTCCTCTAGCTTGTGGAATATTTCAGTCACTAAAAGGTGTTTTTGTTTTGTTTTGGTTTTTGAATATCAAAGATCAAAGACATTAACTATTCTAAAAAATAATAATGCATTTCCATATGAATTAAATATTTCTTTCAGAATATCTAAAATGTGTTCATCAAGGTGCATAGAATGATTAAATCAGAAATCTTGGATGTATCTTAAATACTTTCTTCTCCTTCACAAATACCCCAACACATAATGATTCATCACATTCACCATTCCTTCAGTAACCCTACAATCCATGGCCACTTTGGTCATAGTAAACTATCCTACTGTGTCACCTGGACTTTGGAACAAGCTCCAAACTAGTATTTGTGCAGAAACTGCCTCACCCAATCTGTTCTCTACAGTAATATCAAAAATATTTCTCAAACCAAAATATAGGTTGGTTCACCCATAGGGCAAGGTTTACACACCTTGCTGGATAACTTAGTCTAGCTGCAAAAAAATGAGGAGGAGGAGGAAAAGGAGAATAAGGACTATTAATGATATTTAGTTAGCATTTAGTATGTGCTAAAAATCATGCTAAAGTTTTGTATGAATCCTCGTATATAATCATTACAATAATATAAGAGATGTGTATTTTATAAATTAAAAAAATTATATGTGTTTAAAAGGTTGTGTGACTTGCCCAAAAACAGAAAGCAGAGTTTGTATTTAATCTAATGCCTGACTCAAAAGCCATACTCTTATTGATTATGCTATACAATCTACATTTTCTTATCTTTGCTCCATCCTATATAATCTTGCATATCACAGGACTCAGTTTGTGAGTAACCTCCTTCATGTTAATTTTATGGAATAAATCGACCTCATCTCTTTTTATCTTGTCAAATTTTAAGCCTCTTTTGATTTTCCAAACTTCCACTTATGATCTGTGTTTTCTTATGTATAAGTTTTAAAAGTTCTGTGGTAGAAGGAGAATGTATAAAATCAATGACTAATTATATGTGAAGTTTCCTCTCCTGGCAAAAATTGTCCTGTGTTGTAAGTAATGATGTTCCTCCTTTCAAGTTATTAAAATTTTCTTGTGTAATATTATTACATAATTTTACATGTCTTTAAAAGCAACATTGAACACTAAGAGCTCCTAATTTTAAAATATCATTAAGTAATTAAATTTAATAATCTGAAATTCTCTCTCTACACTGAAGTTCTTATAGATCCTTATGTTTATTTATGTATAAATTTTCTCCTAGAGTGAAAACTCTTTAAGGAATTATTTCCTATTGCTTTTCACATTCCTGGGGGCAGAATGATTTCTGTTTTACAGTCTATGCTTAATTAATGTTGCTTTTCAATTAAAAGACATACCGGCAAAAGTTTCTTTCTAAATCCACATCTTCTGTAAAATGTTATTAGTCCCTATGGTTATACCTTACTTCTTGCTATTAGCACTACCACTATTATCACTACAATTACCAACACTACTCCCTTACATTACCATTTCAATGTTTCATGTGAAATATCCCACTCTTTCCATTCATAAACACATGCTGCAGCAGAGAGGCAGGCTTAATTATCTCCATTTAGCAAAAGAAGAAAGTGAAGCTTGGAGAGATAAAAAATTTGGTAAGAATTCTCTAATTATTAAGTTATGAAACTGGAATCAGATCCTGATTCTTTTGTCAATCTAATGAACTTCTACGCACATGGCACCATATGCAAGTTCTTACTTCACAAACTAGTTTATAAACCCAACCCAGATATAGTGTCAAACACTGTATCTAATATTTTTTTCTGAGTAGTAGTATAAGTACTGTTCATATGAACATGTTTAAAAAATAATAATCAAGGAGGATTAGCTTATCTAGTGTGTAGTTTATTTTTGGAATGACTTAAATCAGTGTTCTCTTCCAGACTTGTCAGATAACTTTTACTTTGGTCAATATTATAATAAATAGCTGGAATGCATTTAGCAGTAAAATTTGCTGGCTATCCTTTCATCATTACCCAGAATTTAATGTATGGATATGCTGAGTGATTTCAGGATTCCTAATTCCCTTTCTTTTTAGTACTAATTTAAGATCAACACAGAAGAATCGACAAATGATTGGCAGTACTCATACTTCATTCTCCTAAAGGAATCAGAGATGCCACTTAAAACCTTCAGGTATTCTCTAATGTTGATGCAACATACAATGCCAATAAACTGAGAGAGAAATATACTTTCATATAAAGTCTGACTGAACATTCACACAATTGTCTAAATTTACTTTGTCAACTTAAAATATATTTACAAATTTTGAAAACTTCTCATGCCCAAGTGAATCTGAGACAATAAAAAGGTGTCAAAAAATAACAGCTCTTAGAGATCATCCAACTTTGTAGTTTTATTAGAGATAAACCTATTTCAATTGGAGCTGACTCTAAACACAAAATTAAGAGTAGGTTTAGGATAAGATCCCAAGAAATCTGGCATCTCTTTGACATTCACATATTATTAAATCTAAATGCTTCTCCCAAGATCCATCTTGCTGTGGGTCGAATGCCCCCCCCCCCCAAACTCATTTGAAGCTTGACGTCCATAATCATGCTAAAGTTTTGTATGAATCCTCGTATATAATCATTACAATAATATAAGAGATGTGTATTTTATAAATTAAAAAAATTATAAATGCCCCCCCCCCCCCAAACTCATTTGAAGCTTGACGTCCATCATAACACTGCTAAGAGGGTGGTAAATACAATTATGGTATTTGAAAGGTGGGGCCTTTAAGAGGTGATGAGATTGTGAGGATTGTGCCCTCATGAGTGTATTGATTCATTCATAGAGTAATGAGTGTGGTTCTGCTGACTTTATACGGAGAGAAAGTGAGAAGGTTAGTTCACTCTCACTCAAGCCATTTCTCTCTCCATGGAACACGCTGCATTGCTGCAGAGTCATCACCAAAAAGAAGACCCTCACCAGATATGCCCCCTGGACCTTGGATTTCCCAGCCTCCAAAACTGTAAGAAATAAATTTTATTTCTTTATAAATTACCCAGTTTTAGTTAGGTATTCTGTTACAAGCAACAGAAATGAACTAATACACATCCTTAAATTTCCTCACCTCACCAGCGTTTCACTTTTAAGCAGTTTGTCTTTCATATATGAGTTAATGCCACACAGAGTTAACTTAATGGGGAACTGAATAAAAACCCAAGTAAGCAGATAAATCTTGAACAAGAAAACAAAGGACAAGTTTTCCAGAATTCCAGAGTAATATCACGGCTAAAGTTCTAAAGGTGCACTATGAACTATAAAACTAGATGAATCTATGCACATTCAGAGCCACACGATGACTTTCGTGGACTCTAGGTACTTTTGCATTAGTAGGCCTCTTCCTCAACAAAAATAAATAGATAAAAGCTATAATGTGACTGCAATTGTATAAAGAGTAATGTAATACAGACTGTATTTATTATTATATATTCACCATTATTAGATTTTTTTCTTCTGATTTTTAGTATTGCTTTCATCATTTTTCTTCTAGTTACTGGTGTTGCCTTAAAAAATTCTCCAAAACTTAATCTTGTAAAACAACTGTCATTTTATTTTGTTTGTAATTTTGTGGACTAGGAATTTGGTAAGGGCTCACTTGGGTAGTTCTTGCTTAGATTCTTTCTTGCAGTTGTAGTCAAGTAACAGCTGAATCTACAGTCATCTGAAACCTGAACTGACTTAATTTCCAAAAAGATTCTGTACACAGCCAGCAGTTGATGCTGGCTATTGGCTGGGAACTCAGCTGGGGCTGTTTACTGAACTGACAACATGAATCTAGGATAGTTGGACTTGTTACGTATGTGCTGGCTTCTGCCAGAGCAAACAGAGAAAAACAAGGGAAAGCCGTATTAGTCTGTTTCTGTTGTTCAGAAGAAAATATCTGGAACTGTGTACTTTGTAAGAAAATGATACATATTGCTTACAGTTTTGGAGGCTGGGAAGTCCAAAATACAGGGAACACATCTGGTGAAGATCTTGTTAGTGGTGACAGTGATCCATGGGTCTTACATGGTAGAAATGGTAGAGCAGAGAGAGGGAGAGAGACTCTCACGTGCTTTTCTTTTAAAGCCCTCAGAACCATGACCATAACACTATTATTAATCCATTCATTAGGGCATGTTCCTCAGAATCTAATCACTTCATCAAGGTCCCACGTGTCAATGACTATAATAGGATTTCCCACCCTCCCAACAGTCATAGTGTGGATCAAGCTTCTAATACATAAAACGCGGGAGATACAATTCAATCCTTATCAAAAGCCTTCCTTGTTTCTCATTTGAGGAACCAAGGCTGCACAAATTCAACTATTAAGTCCAAGGTCCCAGAATTAGCAAGGAGCAGAATCAGAATTTGACTGGAGCTCTTTTTGACTCAAAACCTGTATAGCCTCTACTCTACTGACACCAAAGGAGTCACTGTCCCAGAAAACATAAATGTGGTTATTTTGACTATAGTTTTTCAGAAACAAAATTATGTCTTCATGTGTGTTAGTCTTACATTAAGACAAAACAGAAAAACAAAAATATTAAACAAAACTCTTTACTCCAATATATAGCTACAAATATTCCAGTGTAACATTATTAAGCTCTTTTCCCCTGATGAATCCTTCCAGTCACCTCAAAACCAATCAACATCTCTGATCTGAGGGAAATGCAAATTAAAACCACTTTGAGATATCACCTCACCCCAGTGAGACTTGCTATAATCAAAAAGGTGGAGAATACCAAATGCTGGCAAAAAATGTGAAGAAAAGGGAATGCTCCTACACTGTTGGTAGGACTGTAAACTACTACAACCACTATTGAAAACAGTATGGAATTTTCTCAAACAACTATGGATAGATCTACCATACAATCCAGCAATACGATTTCTAGGTATATACCTACAGTAACGGAAGTCATTATGTTGAAGGGTTTCCTGATGAACATCAGGGTTACCTGATGAAATCTCAATGAAAAGCAATATAAAATAATTATTAAGAGAATAGAATTGTTCTGTTACTTCCTAGTCTTGTCCCTGTAAGGATGTTACTTACACTGGGTTTTCTAAAATATATTTATCTCATAATTTTTGGGGGGGGATTAAATCAAACATTATATATATATATATATAAACTGCTTAGCAAGTCTCATCAAATAGAAACTTTTTAGGGAATTCAAGGCATTATTACTGTTGTTCACTAGCACCTCAAAGAAAAGGTACAGACGAACTTCAAAAGCAGTTTTGAAAGAAGGCATTAGCAGCAGAGGTGAGTAAAGGTGAAGGTTGAGTCTCTGCTTCCCAGCATCAGAGGCTCCAGGCACTCAAACAGCTGGCTTCAGTGGCTCTCCATATATAACATAATAATAATAATAATAATGTGCAGTGCTGTTGAAGGCTAAGAAAGATAATATATATATATATATATATAAACTGCTTAGCAAGTCTCATCAAATAGAAACTTTTTAGGGAATTCAAGGCATTATTACTGTTGTTCACTAGCACCTCAAAGAAAAGGTACAGACGAACTTCAAAAGCAGTTTTGAAAGAAGGCATTAGCAGCAGAGGTGAGTAAAGGTGAAGGTTGAGTCTCTGCTTCCCAGCATCAGAGGCTCCAGGCACTCAAACAGCTGGCTTCAGTGGCAAAGAAATAAATTCAAAAGAATACTCAGACATTTGAGGAGTGATGCTCCAGCTCTGATTGGTATCACTAATGAAACATACTGTAAGTCGCTTTTATAGAGGAAATAACTAGTTCAAAGAGAAATTATTAATTGCAAGATTTCCAGTTTGTATATTTTCTCTTGGAGTGGTAGCTGATCTCATGGCCTTCTTACATAATTCTCATAAATTATCTATTTAAATGTGTGATATTAAATTTTATTCCATTATTAATTTATTTTATTCTTTCTTGATACAAATAGTTGACCCAAAAGGGGGAAAAATTTTCTTTTAAACAGGAATATATGTCGACTTTAGCCATGTTTGTTTAAAAGCAAGATAAAATGCCTATCAGCTATCGGTAGAAAAGAAAACATAAAACAGTAAGCTGGAATATCTTATAGTGCCTGAAAGTAAGGAAGAACTAAGAACAACAAAAAATGAAATCGTGGGGTAATGTCTAAGGCACACAGGAGCCAACTAAAAGAACTCCCATTGGCCAAAACTGGAACAATTTTAGCAACAAAATAAATAATGTAGTATTGAATTATAACTCAAAACACAAAATGAATATCCCTAAGTCCCTAAGCATAACTCCCTATTCTTTAATTGTGGGCTAGACATAGTGACTTCCTTCAAAAGATAACAGCATGGATATTGGGGAAAAGAGTAGCTTTACAGTGGAGAAAGCTGACAAATACTACCTCGTATCCAGGTCCAAATCCGTTCAATAATTCATGTTGATAGTATGTATCCTTGATATGATGTGATGGAAATGGCAGCATAATTCTCTAATGTTCCTTGCCAAAACACATGATACCTGTCTAATCATGAGAAAAACAGATACATTTCAACTGAGGGATACTATACAAAATAACTGACCAGTACAGTACTTGTCCAAACTGTCAACGTCATCAAAACCAGGGAAACTCTGAGAAACTGTCACAGCCAACAAGAGCCTAAGGAGAAATAATGAGTAAATCTAACATAGTATCTTGGAAGGGATCCTAGAACAGAGAAAGGACATAAGGCAAAAATAAAGGGAATAAAGTATGGACATTAGTTAATAATAATGTGTCAATTAATGTGTTCATTAATTGTAACAAATGTACCATACAAGTGTAAGATGTTAATTAGGGAAACCAGGATACAGGATAGATAGGCACTTTATGTACTACCTATGCAATGTTCTGTAAATCTAAAACTGTTCTAAATATAAATAACAATAATTTACTGCATGTTATCAAATGACTAGAAGAGAGGAGATCGAATGTCCTAAGCACAAAGAAGTGATTACGTTTTGTAATGATGAATATGCTAATTATCCTGACTTGATCATCACACATTGTACACAGGTATTGATATTCAACTCTGTACCCCACAAATATGTATAATCAGTTACATTTAAATTAAAAAAAAGAAAGCCTATTTGGATCTTTTCACAGAAACCTACAGATTCAAGTTATTTGGTTTTCTCGAACTTTAGATACATTGAAGATGACGTGAACGTGGTTCTGAGGCCACTTTTAATAGGAAATATTTAAAATTACACCTTGCAAACAAGAAAAATACCAGTGTTTTAACAGGAAACTTGCTATATATATATCAAATTATAAAAAGCACAGTCACAAAAACGCTTGACCACTTGTGCTTTTGAAGTACACAAAACCACACACTTTGATAAACATTATCAGCACCACACTCTCCCGGGTGAACCACGGGCCGGCCCTTTGATAAACATTATCCACAGAAGATTACTTCCTTCTATTTAGCTCATTATAGAATATAGGTGATATGTAATATATAATATTCATATATAATAGAGTCTACTCGCTATTGTAAGTCATTTATTATTTGTAATGCCTCATATCAAAGTGCTGAGATGCCTGTTTTTCTTTTTGAAGTGCCACAGGGAAGAATATTATAATGAAAACATTCCTCACTTTGCAGAATGTATTTCTGATTTTACTCCTATTTTGCAGTTGAATTGATTTGTGAAAGGCAATTTGAATTGTCAATCGCTGTCTAGGCATGGTTTAAGTGATGAATTTTCTTAGAGTAGTAAGAAACAATTTTAGTTTCTTACTACTCTAAACAATTTTAGTTTCAAAGAAGATCTCCCAAATTACACAAATATTAATACTTCACAAGAGGAATTTAAGTCATCACAGACAAATGTGACAGTATTCTTTCAATTACAAAAATACATACTCCTTTGAAAGACACTGGTTATTTTCACTGGAGTGGAAATAGCATTTTATACTTTCCTATAGCAATAGCAATTTGAATCATTGCTTTCCACTAATAAAATAAACCAAAAAAGAGTCTTTAAAAAAATCTGTCTTGATAATTAAGCATGAAAACAGGCATGCATAATTACTTAACAAGTTATTTCATGTGCCAGAAACTAGAATATTTCAAACTAAATGGAAAAAAATGAAAATATTAATATCTGCAGGGCATGTATATACATGTGTGTATTATTATGAAATGATAATTTTAATTATATTTCTTATTCTGGAGCATTATAAAGATTCATATTTTGCACTAAGTTTTTTCCCTATTTACACTTGCCATGCTATTACTTATAAAATTAAAGTCTTATAGTAATTTTTGATTGTGTTTTCACTCTCAATTTAAGTGTCAAAGAGGAGCTATGCAAAAGGAGGTCCCATTTGGCATATGAAGTCTATACAGTGTACACTTGGTGGTGCAGCTTAGAGCCATGGGTCCAACTGCCCAGCATCAACCTTTCTTCTGAAAACCCTCTCTCTCTGCCTGTACTCTAACCACCCTCAAGGAAGTTGACATATTCTTACAAACAGCCCTTACCCCTTGAACTCCAGTTGAAGAAGGTGAGTCAAAGATGAGCACTTGAAAACTAAGGCTGGTTAGTCCTCTCCTGGGATTCTGGTCTTGGGTCTGAGAAAATTTGTCTCTCTCCATTGGATGCACCTGCGGTATTTAAAACACAGTAATAATGTCTTCTGTGTTGTAGAGAAAGATACCCTACAGGCAGAGAACAAGGAATCCAGCTCAAAGAGTGAAAATGGGAGACACAGATATACACTCAAAACATGCAATTACTAAGTCCCGTTTGTATCTAATGGTCACATACAACCTTCTCGCTAGCAGCAGACACTGTGGGTTCTCACCCAGTTTCCTTTGAATCATTTTTTGCAAGTTCTAGGAGCTCAACCCTCAGGTTCTTGTGCTTTCCTGCTAATTGCTCATACCTATGACTTTCTTCAGAATATTGTCTTTGGCCTCTAGAGCCTACTGGCTATTTGAACAACTCTAAGAAATCATAAAACAGATGATCTCAATGTCTGATTGAGGTGTGGATACAAAATCTCACTCCTTTCTATAGATGAGATGCAAACTCTGAGGTAAAACTTCCACTCTGCAGTTTCCCGAAGGACAGTCCTGACTTTGGGTCTTCACGTGAAATCACACTTTTGATGAATTAATAAGTGGGGTCCTCTTTTCCCCACTTACTAATTGGTTTCTTTTGGAAATATTTTCTTTCATAAATTACCTGCACCCAAATCCCTGGCTCAGGATCTGGGTCTGGGAAAACGACCTATGACAGCCTTTCTGTCTGTCCAGCTATTCTGTTTGTTTGTGGCCTTTGAATAGATCCCTTTTTCATTTCAATTAATTTACATTGCGTTTCTATCACCTGCTTTCAGTGAAATTGTAAATTCGGCAAAGTCCTACCAAAATACAGTTATTGGAATCTGAAATAATCAAGTGTGACAAATGTGGGGGTTGCATTGTTAAGCAATTAATCAATGATCTGCCTCAACCTGCTGCAATACACTGTTTATTTCAAAGAGATCTATAATGGGTTTTCTCTTTAATATTGAAGTGAATATCCTTCCTCCACATTTATGCCACAATGTCTGGAAAGGCATTTTTGATAGATTTTGATAGATTTTATTTTCAGATATAAACTATTAGATAATCATGAATACATCTGAAATTCAGGTGATGGTGTAAAATATTTCCCACTGAGGAATATTTCACATATATGGAGTTACCATATAATTAGGTTGCCAAGTGTCATTGTCCTCATCCATAAAATAGAAGGTTGTGAAAGTTAAAAGAGATAATGCATGTGAATATATGGCACATAGCATATGATTAACAAATGTTTGTTTTTCCCTATTTTATTTCTTCTTTCTGTGATCATTTACTATAATTATCTTTTTTTCCATTAATAAACATACAATGAAATTCCATCTTTTTTCTTTTATCTATAAAAAAGATTTTTTTTATTCCAAAAGGACCTCAAGTACATAATTTCTGTTCTTTTCCAGTTTTCTTTTCCTCTTCAGAAAATCATTAGTGCATTCTTGTCAAAATTGGGTAAGTCATCTAAATTTGCCAACATCATTGGTTTTCTCTTTAGTCTCAGTGGCTCCCAAACTTTAGCATACATCAGAATCATCTGGAGGGCTGATTAAAATGAATGAGTTTTTGCTCCTCTTCCTCTTCCTCTTCCATATTCTATTCTTTCCTTTTTTTCTCAGTAACAGCATTAATTCTCCATTCTTTACTGAAGAAGTGAGCATACTTATGGAAATGCTTCTATGAAAGCCCTTATTTCCCTAAATTATAATTACCAGAAAAACTATTCCTCGTAGTATAGTCTCTCAATAAGCATGTGCTGAGTGGGTGAATAAATCAACTTCCGTCTTTAAAGTCATACATGCCCATATTTATGCTTTGTCCACATCTTCAGTAGATTGTAAGACAAGTGAAATGTGGCTTATCTCTTCTACATTCTGTATAAATAATTCCATTATTTTTGCAAAATCATATATGCAGTTAAGTTTTTCACAGGTATTTCCCACTAAATTTCTGCCTCTCATATTGCCTTTTTCTTTATTTCAATTTTAACAATGACTTGTTCATGTTTGTGGGGTACAGAGTGTTGTTTCAATACATGCTTATACTGCACCATGATTCCCTTAGGGTAGACAGCATAGTTTCATACACTTTAGCCCACCACTTTCCTTCTTCTTCCCAACCCCTGCCTCTGGAAACCATTATTCTTACTCTCTATTTCTATGGGAACCACTTTTTTTTTTTTCAGATTCCACATATAAGTGAGATCAAGCAGTATTTGTCTTTTTGTGCCTGATTTACTTCATTTAACATGAGGGTTTCCAGTTCCATCCACGTTGCTGCAAATGATAGGATATCATTTTTTTATATAGCTGAATAGTATCCCATTGTGTATACATACCATGAGTGTTTTTATCTGTTGTTTGGCGTTTAGATTGATTCCATCCTTTGTCTATTTTGAATAGCATTGCAGTGAACATGGGACTGCAGGTATCTTTTTGATATATTGATTTTACTTCGTTTGGGTATATACCCAGTAGTGGGATAGCTGAGTCCTAAGGTAGATTTATTTTTAGTTCTCTGAGGAATGTCCATACTGTTTTCCACAATGGCTGTACCAATTTACATTCCCACAAATAATGTAGGATGGTTTCTTTTTTACTGCATCCTCATCAGCATTTGTTATTTTCAGTCTTGCTAATAATAGCCATTCTGACTGAGGTGAGATGATATCTCACTGTGGTTTTAATTTTCATTTCCTTGATAGTTAGTGATTGTAAGCATTTTTTCATGTGTTTATTGACCATTTGTATATCTTCTTTTGAAAAATGTCTGTTCAGGTCCTTTGCTCATTTTTAAATTGGGTTTTTTGCTTTTTGCTGTTGAGTTGAGTTCCTTATATAATCTGGATATTAACCCCTTGTCTGATGATGTGTAGTTGGCAATCACTTTCTCCCATTCTGTAGGCTGTCTTTTCACTTTGTTGATAGAGTCCCTTTCTGTACAGAAGCTTTTTAGTTTGATGGAGTCCCATTTGTGTATTTTTGCTTTAGTTGCCTGTGCCTCTGCAGTCTCACTCAAAAAAGTGCTGCCCACTCCCATTTGGTGTACTGTTCTCCCTATGTTTTCTTCTAGTAGTTTCATAGTATCAGGACTTATATAGGACTTTTTAATCCATTTTAAGTTGGTTTTTGTGTATGGTGAGAGATAAGGTTATAGTTTCAATTTTTTTGCATGTGAATATCCAGTTTTCCCAGCACCAATTATGAAGTGGCTCTCTTTTCCCCACTGTATATTCTTGGCACCTTTGTCAAAAATCAATTAGCTATAAATGCATGGGTTTATTTCTGGTCTCTCTATTTGTCTATTTTCATGCCAGTACCAAACTGTTTTGGTTATCATTCCTTTATAGTATATTTGGAGGTTAGGAATGTGTGTTGCCTCCAACTTTGTTCTTTATGTTCAAGATTGCTTTAGCTATACAGAACTTTTTGGTTCCATACAATAGCTAAGATTGTTTTTTTCTGTTTCTGTGAAGAATGTCATTGGTATTTTGATAGGGATTGTTTTGAATGTGTAGATTGCTTTATTTAAAATGCACTTTTGATGATGTTAATTCTTCCAATCCAAGAACATTGGATATCTTTCCATTTATTTGTGTTATTTTCATTTTTTTGGCCAATATTTTAAAGTTCTTATCACAGGGGCTCTCACCTCCTTGGTTAAATTTACTCCAAGGTATTGCAAGGTATTTTGTAGCTATTGTGAATGGCATTAGTTTCTTGACTTCTTTTTCAGCTACTAGGAAGTTTATTAATCTTTGTGTGTTGATTATGTGTCCTGCCACTACACTGATTATTTTTTTAGTTCTAGTAACTTTTTGGTGGAGTCTTTAGGGTTTTCTATGTATGATATCGTGTCATCTGTGAATAGGGATAGTTTGATTCCTCCTTTCCAATTTTCATAACTTTTACTGCTTTACCTTGCCTTATTGTGCTGACTAGAAATTCCAGTACTATGCTGATAAAGAGTGGGGAAAGTGGACATCCTGTCTTGTTCCAAATCTTAGAGAAAAAGCCTCCAATTTTGGGGCATTCAATATATTAGATGTAGGTTTGTAGTAATGTTCTCATGATCCTTTGCATTTCTGTGGTATCAGTTGTTGTATCTCCTTTTTCTTTTCTGATTTTATTTCAGTCTTCTCTTTTTTTCTTTGTTAGTCTAGCTAAAGTTTTACCAATTCTGATCACCTTTTTCAAAAACCAACTCTTTGTTTCATAAATCTTTTGTTTTTTTTTTTAAACCTCTAATTCATTTTTTCTGCTCTGATCTTTGTGTCTTTACATTTACACCTCAGCATTTGAGCAGGTTGCTACATCTTCTAGGCTTTATAGGAGTTTGGCGGTGTTACACCTTTACTGGTTAATATCAGAGCTTTGTCTCCAGTCTGTTGTTTTAGTTAATTCCAAAATTGGGGGAACTACCTATGGGGACAAGCACTTGAGCTCTGCGGTTGTGCTCAATTGCTGCTTTTCTAGTGATTCTCTAGGGAAGGCTATTTGCCTGGACCAGATTTTAATTGTTAGCCTTTGAATCACTCCCAGGTGTTATGATTAAAACCTGGGCCATGTGGGAATTCTGGCCCGGGACTGAGTCTTTCCAGCAAACTGCACCCCCTGCAGTTCTATCACTCTGACCAGTCTCCACTGAGAGGGCCCATGCTTATTAGAAGGCAGATCAGCTGTCCATACTGTGCTCTAAAGTTTTTCTGGTGGGTCAGCATTCCTCCCACTCTCCAGTTGCTTCCTGTGGGGTCAGCCAAGCAGAGGTCTCTCACAATGACTCACTGGCCTCTTGGTGGTTCCTTTCTTTGATTGGCTGTGGTCTCACACTCCTGTGTGGGTCCATGGGAAGCCTGTCAGTGGTCTTGATGGCCTGCAGGCTGGTATGGTATGATCTTAAGCTCTCTTCTCCCCTGCAGACTCCAGGCAACTTCATGCAAAGGGCTCAGCTACAGTGTCTGCTGACTCCTGCTATGTGTGCTGCAGCTTCTTCTTGCTTCTCAAAGGGTTGGCCCTGAAGCTGCTGGGGTTTGAAATAGAGTGGTTTCTTCTTCCTCTCACCTCATCTTCTCTAGCCTTCATGAACTCCTTGGGTCTCTCCTCCCGCAAGCCCTGGAAGTCCCATGTTGGCAGTCTTTCCTTTTGAATAGTTTAAATTGGTCAATTGTGGGAAAGAGTGATGCTGGGGACCATCTATTCTACTATCCTGATGATGTCCTCTCTGCTTTTTCCTTAAACCCCTCAGTATATTCATGAATTTGAAAAGTTATTTTGAATCAAATTTACTTTTATACTGTAGAAGTAAATTTTAGTCTTTAAAGTTTTTTTTTTCTTTTAGGTGGTTTAAAGAAAATAATTTTAAAATGTTTTTAAACATTACAAATCAGTTTTAACACTTCGGTGTATTTTCTTTCTCTTTTGTTTGTTCTTAGCATGTGGCCCTTTCTGTTTAATAGAAAATAAATCCTTTAATAAAATGCAGGCTTTCTGTAAATTGAATTCAAGTGGATGACTAAAGTGTATTTTGTTATCACAGAATACTGAACTAATTAAATCTATATAGTCATTAGCTTTCACCATTTTCTTTGACCTAATTCAATGTGATAGCTATCTTTGGTATTTGTTTCATTCCCGAGCTCCCAGCTGGTACCAGGCGCTCATCACATTTATATCTAATACAGTTCCGAAGGATCCTTTCTCAGACTTTCACATTTATTGTAGCTCTCACAGCTCTCCTTCCTCTTCCCCCAAATTTCAGTAGTCTATATGAGTCAGGAGGTATTTGGTGAACACATTACAATTGTTTAATAGCATCCTGAAAATAGAACCAAATTTCAAGTCATACACAGGTAAACATAAGTTTGAATTTCAACTTTGCTGTTTATTAACTATGTGACCTGGGTCAAATTACTCAATTGTGAAACTTTATGTATAAAATAGAAATAATACTTCATGCCTTTCTGTATTGCCGGGAGGATTAAATGAGAAACTGTATGTAAAATACTGGGCATAATATCTGGCGTGTGCCAAGAGTCATATAACATCTCCCTCAGTACAACCTGCATAATCATAAGTGACTGCCCTCATCCTCTTTTTCATTCTCTTTATGTTCTGATTGTCAGAGTTGTTGTATATTGGTCTGTATTCATACATTCTTATTATGAACATCATTGGCTGCTATGCCTCCTTCCTTAGCATGCCTCCATTTGCACTGTTTATAGAACTCCTATAAATTGCCTTGATGTCAATGTTTGCCATCTTATTCTGGTGGGATTTTATTTTTCTATATAAACTAAATGAGAGAGATGGCTTATTTCTGGTCTTTGTAAAAGACTGAGCAATGAAAAAGAATATTTATTAGTAAAAGCCCATTTCAGAAATACCTGGGTAAAATTAACTACATGCTATTCAAAACACAAAATAGAAATGCCAAATCAAAGCAGTTTTATCCTACCCACTAAAAAATATTTTCTTACATTCTAATGAAAATGTGCAATACATAAAGGAAAATAATGATTATTATAATAGTGTGGTGGCCAGCAATCTAATTCAAATAAATACTGAAGAGTATAAACATTTACCTTTAACTTTTTTATATGTTAGAATGTCTTTTGAATGCAATCTTAATATAATGTTATTTACCTGGTATCACAGGAAATATGTGTAAATTTATCTCATACCTTCAGGGTGCAGTTTTAGTTTATAAACACACGCCCTGCCATACACAGACACATAGACATAACAAATATACTTATTTGACAGAAATTTGACATGAATCAAGACAATCACATGTAATCAGCATGTCCTTATTTAGTGGAAAAGCAAAATTATCTTTGGTTCCAGAGCTACTTTTACTATCCTGCATGCTGATAGACCTGTCTTTATTGATTTTTTTTCCAAATATTTAACAAAAGTTGTATTATTCATATTAAACACACTTCTAAATAATATATGGGTCACAAATAATCTGAAGAGAAATTTTAAAAAATAGTTTGAATTAAATGAAAATGAAAATACAACTTATCAAAATTTATGGATGCAGTTAAAGTAGTTCATAAAGGGAAATTTATAATATTGAGTGCATATATTAGAAAAAAACATAAATCTAAAATTGGCAATCTAAGATTTCACCTCTAAAAACCATAAAAAGAGCAAATTAGATCTATAAAAGGCAGAAAATAAAAATATTAAAAATCATAGCAGAAATCAGTGAAATTGAAAACATAAACTCAATAGAGAAAATTAACAAAACCAAAAGCTAATTCTTTGAAAATATCGATAAAATTGACAAGATATAAGATTCTAGCCAAGCTAAGAAAAAGTATAAAAGACAAAAATTACTAATATCAGAAGTGAATATGGTGACATCACTACAGTTCCCAGGGACATTAAAAGGATAATTGAAAAATAATATGAACAAATCTGTGCCTATAAATTTGATAACCTCGATGAATGGAGCTAATTCCTTGAAAGACAGTCTGCCACTATTCATACAAGAAGAACTAGACAATCTAAATAGGCCTATATCTATTAAAGAAATTGAAGGGATGATAAATAACCTTCCAAAACAGAAAGCACCAAGCCTAAATAAAGCTAAAGTTCACAGATGAACTTTACCAAACATTTATGGAAGAAATTATATCAATTCTTACAATCTCTTCCAGAAGCACAGGGAATGCTTCCTAACTCATTCTATGAGGCCAGCATTACTCTAATACACAAAATAGACAAAGACATTACAAGAAAAAAAAAACAGATCTCTCATGAAAATAAATGCAAAAATCCTCAACAAAATGTTAGCGACTCGAATTCAACGGCATATAAAAACGTTTCTACACCACGACCAAATGATAATTTTCACAATTATAGAAAGCTGATTCAATAGTCAAAAATCAATTAATTTAATCCATCCCATTAACGGGCTAAATAAGAAGAATTATATTACCCTACCAATGTAAGTAGAAAAATCATGTGACCAATTTCAACACCAAACTAGGAATAAAGGGTAACTTTCTCATAAAAAAAATCTACAAAAATGTATGGCTAACATAATACTTAATGGTGAGATACTCAAAGTTTTCCTGTGACTTCTCACCAGTGCTTTTCAACGTCAAACTGAAAGTCCTAACTAATACAAAAAAAAGAAAAAGAAAAAGAAAAAAAAATGTATATATTGGGAATGAAAAAATAAAACTATCTTTGTTCATTGATGACATGATTATCTATGTAGAGTTTCTAAATAATTGAAAAAAAAATAAAAACTCTTGAAACGTATAATTGATTGTAGGAAACTTGAGGGATAAAAGGTGTCTTATTCAGCTTAGGCTGCTATAACAAAGTACCATAGACTTGCTGGGTTAAACAATATTATATATATTTTTCTAACTCTTCTGGAAGCTAGGAAGTCCAAAATCAATGTGCTAAAAGATTCAGTTTCTGGTAAGGGCCCTCATCAAGGCTTGCAGAACACCACTTTTGTGCTGTGTCTTCACATGGCAGAGACAGAACTCTGTTGTCTCTTTCTTTTCTTTTAAAAATTCTAAACCCATCATGGAAGTCTTATGCTCACAATCTCATCTAAACCCCCTACTAAAGGTCCCACCCTAAATATCATTACATTAGGGGTTAGGACTTCAACATATGAATTTTGGGAACACATAAACATTTAGTCCATAATTCAAGATTAATATACAAAAGTAAATTATTTTCCATAATGTCAACAATGAACAAGCAGAATTTGAAATTAAAAGCACATTATCATTTACATTAGCACTCTTCCAAAATTAAATATTTATGTATAAATCCAACAAAATATGTACAAGATCGATATAAGGAAAACTACAAAACTCTAATAAAAGATACCAACGAACTAAAGAGATAGAGAAATATTTTATCTTCATGAATAAGACTATTCAATATTGCCAAAATATCAGTTCTTCTCAACTTGATCTACAGATACAATACAAGCTCAATCAAAATTTCAGCAAGTTATTTTGTAGATATTGGCAAACTGATTCTAAAGTTTATAAGGAGAGACAAAATACCCAGTATAGCCAATTCATTACTGATAGAAACAGAGTTTAAAGACAGGCACTACCAGACTTTAAGATTTACTGTAAAGCTATATTACTAAAGACAATGTGTTATTGACGAAAGAATAGACAAATAAATAAATAAAATGGAATAGAAAGACCAGAAATACTTACTTAAACACAATCAAGTAATCTTTAACAAAGGAGAAAAGACAATACAATGAAGCAAAGATAATCTTTTCAACACATGGTGCTAGAACAACTGGACATCCACATGCCTATATATACGTCTTATACATTTCACAAAAATAAACTCAAAATTGATCATAGACCTAAATGTAAAATGCAAAACTGTAAAATTCCTACAAGATAACTTGGGAGAAAACCTAGTTGACCTTTGGTATGGCAATGACATTTTTTAGATATAAGACCAAAGGCACAACCCATGATAGATGATAAGCTGGACTTTGTTAAATTAAAAATGTCTTCTCTGAAAAACATAACATCAAAAAAAAAAATAATATAAGCCACAGACTGGGCAAAAATATTTTTAAAAGAAACACCTGGTAAAACACTGTTATCCAAAATATACAAAGAACTTTTAAAACACAACAATCAAAAAATGGAAAAACCCAATTAAAATGGGCAAAAGAACTAAACAGACACCTGAGGCACATGTCAATGGCAGGTAAGCATATGAAAAGATATTCAGCAATATATGTCTGTAGAGAATTGCAAATTCTATTTGAATGGCCAAAATCCAAAACACTGACAACACCAAATGCTGGTGAGGATGTGGAACAAGAGAAATTTGTATTCATTGTGGTAATGCAAAACAGCATGGTCATTTTGAAAGACAGGTTTGCAGTTTCTTACAAACATACACTTACAATATAAGACAGTAATCACTTTTGTAATTTAATTGAGTGTGTTGAAAATGTATGTCCACACAAAAACCACTACATAATAGTTTATAGCAGTTTTTTTCATAATTGTCAAAGTTTGGAATTAACTGAGATGCTCTTCAGTACATTAATAACTAAGTAAATTAAATAAACTGTGGTACATCCAGACAATTCAACACTAAAAAGAAATGAGCTATCAAATCATGAAAAGACATGGAAGAAACTTAAATGCATATTACTAAGTGAAAAAAGCAAATGTGAAAAGGCTAAATACTACATGATTCCAACAACATGACCTTCTGGAAAGAGCAAAACTATGAAGATATTAAACAGATCATGGTTGCCAGGAGTTGGTGGAGGAAGGGGTCAGTAGGCAGAGCACAGAGGAATTTTAGGGCAGTGAAATTATTTTCTAGGATACTAAAACAGTGGATACATGTCTTTTTATATTTGTCCAAACTCATAGAATGTACAACACCAAGAGTGAACTCAAATGTAAAGTATGAAGCTTGGGTGATAAGATGTGTCAATGTGAGTTTACTGACATAGGTGATGGGGTATGTCAAAAATGGGACAATTTGGCTGTGTGGGAGATAGTGGGTATATGGGAACTCTGGATACTTCCACTCAATATTGCTGTGAACATTAAAGTAGTTTTTTAAAAATAAAGTTTATTAATTAATAAAAATAAATCAATGAAATACACCACATTAGTAGAATGAACAACAACAATAATAAAAAAACAAACTCACAGTGCAAGATCATTTCAATTAATGTAGAAAAGGAACATTTAACAGATTCAAAATTCTTTCATGATAAAACCACTCAACAAACTGGGAATAGAGGAGACTTTCTCAACATAGTAAAGGAAAAGTATTTAAAATCCCATGACAAACATTATCCTAAATGGAGAAATTATGAAAGCTTTCATCCTAAGATCAGAAACAAGAGAAGAATCCTGATTTTGCCACATCTGTTTTACATTTTACTGGAAGTACTAATCAAAGCAATTAGCAAGAAAAATCAGTCACACAAATTGGAAAGGAAGACAGAAATTATTTTTATTTGCAGATGACACAATCATACGTACAGATATCCCAAGGATACACAGAAAAATACAGAAGCCAAAAAATGAATTCAGCTACTTTGTAGGATACACAATCAATCCCTAAAAATCAACAGGATTTCTACACACAAGCAGAGAACAATCTGAAAATTAAATTAAGAAAACAATTCCATTTATAATTGTATCAACAATGAAAATACATAGGAATACATTTATCCAAGGTAGTGTCAGAATTGGACAGTAAAAAATACAAGGCAGTCCTTAAACAAATTGAAAGATGAGGGCCGGCCCGGTGGCGCACTGGATGGTGCTCCGCTTGGGAAGCACGGCGGCGCTCCCGCCCGAGGGTTCGGATCTCACATACAGACCGGTTCCCACTCACTGGCTGAGCGAGGCGCGGGAGCAACGCCGAGGGTTGCAATCCCGTTGCTGGTCCCCGGTCCGGTACGGGGGCAACACTGAGGGTTGCGATCCGTTGCCGGACACGGAAAAAGACAAAAGACAAAACAACAACAACAACAACAAAAAAAACAAATTGAAAGATGTCTCATATTCAGGAATAGGAAGAGTTGATTTTATCAATAACACCCAAAAGTTATCTTCATTTTAAATGTAATCCCATCAAGATTCCAGTGACCACTTTTTGCAGAAATGGAAAAGCTAATTTTAAAATTTACATTGAACATACAGGAACCCCAAATAGAAGAAGAAAAAACAAACAAACAAAAAAATAACTTCCAAATTTCAAACTTAATACAAAGCTACAAATCAATGGAATAGAACTGAGAGCTGAGAAATAGACCCATGCATATGGAGAATTGATTTTTGACAAGAGTGCCAATACCACTCTATGGGGAAAATTATAGCCCTTCAATAAATGGTGTAGGGACCACTGGATCCCATTGTCCACATGCAAAAGAATAATTGTAAATTCCTACCTCATACCATATACAAAAATTAGCCCTAAATAAATTAAAGATATCGATTTCAGAGCTACAACTATAAAATTTTTAGATCAAAACAAGGGTAAATCATCATGATCTTGAATTTGGCAGTATATTTTTAAATATGACACCCAAAACACAAGGGAACTAAAAAAAGTAGACAAACTGGGCATCAAATTTCAAAAAAATAACTTTTGTGAACAAAAAATACTATTAAGAAAGATAGGGCCGGCCAGGTGGCGCACTGCTACAGTGCGCCGCTTGGGAGCGCGGTGGCGCTCCCGCCGAGAGTTCGGAGCCCACATACAGACCGGTTCCCGCTCACTGGCTGAGTGAGGGGTGGGCGCAGCACCAAGGGTTGCGATCCCGTTGCCGGTCCCAGTCCGGTACGGGCGCGACACTGAGGGTTGCGATCCATTGCCGGACACGAAAAAAGACAAAAAAAAAAAAAAAAAGAAAGATAAATGGCAACCCATAAGATGGGAAAAAATGTTTGCAAATTTTATCTGTTCAGGGTCTGGTATCCAGAATATGTAAAGAACTCTTACAACTCAACAATAGAGATCAATAACCCAATTAATATGTAGGCAAGTAACTTGAACACACATTTCTCAAAGAATACATACAAAAAACGAACAAGTAACAAAAAAGATGTTCAACACCATTAATCATTAGAAATATGTGAGTTAAAACTACACTACTATACCACTTCACAGCCATTAGAATAGCTATAATAAAAAAATTGGAAAATATCAAATATTGGCAAGGACATGGAGAAATTAGAACCTTCATACTTTGATGGTGGGAAAATAAAATGGTGCACTCACTTACAAAACAGTTTGGTGGTTTCTTAATAAGTTAAACATAGAATTACTATATAACTAGCTTTCCCTGTCCAAGGAATATATCAAATATAATTGAAACTAGGTATTTAAGCAAAACATCATACATGAATGTTTGTAGCAGCACTATTAACAGTAGCCAAAAGGTACAAACAACACAAATGTTTATCAGCAGATGAAAGATAAACAAAATATGATACATCTATGTAGTGGAATATTATTCAGCTACAAAAAATGATTGAAGTTCTGATATATGCTACAACATAAATAACATCATAATGAGGCCTGTGGTAATAAAGTGTACTCACCTCTGTGTTGTCAGTGAAGGCCAATTTAGGAGCAGTACTAAGTCTCTCTTTCCATTCCCATCCAGGATTGTGCCAGTGGAGGCCTAACGTATGTCCTGAAGTCTAATTCTACCCTGCAATAAAGAGGTTTCACAAGGTTGATCTCTGTTGTAATAGAATAGTTATTTCTTGACTGAGGCAGTCGTTACACAAATGTACACATGTGATAAAATAACACTGTATTCTAGTTATGTAAGATGTAACCATTGGAGGAAACTGGGTGAAAGGCATATGGAATCCTTCTGTATATTCTTTGAAAAATGCTATCAATCTATAGTGTTTTTGTTTTTAAGTTGAAAAATTATTCTTTTAGTAACAGTCAGAAAGTAACTGAAGGGTACTCAATCATTGATGCAATTGAATCACACTGAGTGACAATCATATTTATATGGCTTTTCTCCTTAGGGCACACAACAGTCTATGTATCACGGGCTATCAAGAACTTAATCAGGCAGCCACATTGTCATTAGCTTCAACTATTGCAGGATGGAGTTTATGGCTGCAAAAGTGGCTTGATAGTGATTTCACTTGCTGCCCAACACAAGTGAGGCAAAATCCCCAAAGTAAGAAAGCCTTAATAAATACCTCAGGCTTTCTACAGAAAACCAAAGCAAAATACTTTAGGAGCAAAGACTATGTCCCAAGACTAAGGGATCCAACCTACAATTAAGGACAAATCTGAAAGAGACCTGCTTTAATAAAGTGTAAAATCAAGCCTCTGCGTGTTAAGATGACTAGCAAGTAATTTTACTAACTCCTGGAACAAAATTCAATAACCTTCAGAAAAAGATAAAAAAAAATAGAGTTTCATCAATTTATTCTTTACTGTAACAAGTATATTATCAAAGACTATTAGTCATGTGGAAAAAAACAGAAAATGTGAATATAGTCAAGAAAAAATATCTGTAAATAGAAATATATCTTATAAAAAAAGTTAGAAAAGGGTACTTAAAGATTTGAAAAATTCCCAGCCTGACCATATAAAGAATAGAAAAAGCATGTTCAGAATAGAATACCAAAGATGTGTCCAAGAGAATGTTCGATAATGAGAGTAGTGTGGATAGAGGAAGCTGATCATGTTCATCAAGACAATGGACAAACAACCCCAAAGGCATTTACAAAATCTTTGGGGCTGCCACTCGCATCACAGGTCCAAAAATGCCAGGGCTTTGAGGGCAAAATGATTCTGAAGGAAAAATCCAGAGTGCCAGTGAGATCTTGGGGCTGATCACATAGAGCCACCTCAAGTTTCTGCTGTATGTGTTCTGGCTTAAATCTCTTTCACTGCCACAGCTTTGGCTCAGGAAGGTTCAAGTGAAACTTAGGCCACCCCTCCAGAGGGCACAAGCAGTATGCTTTAGTGGAGCTACTCTTTAACTTCACAGAGTACAGGAACTGTTGAGACATGTCTACCCCCACCTAGATCTGGTGCTAGGCATCAGAGATAATTCAGGTTCCTCAGTGTCTTGGTACATGGAACTTCTTCAACTTTCTTTTTCAACCCTTGACATGTAAAGATCCATTGAGTTCAATTTCTAAAATAATGCCTTTTGGTTATCTATAAACTTCAGTGGCCATATCACTCGATGTCCAAATCAGGACACATTTGAGAGTGAAAAGGGATCCTATTAATTATCATCCAGACCAATAGGTATTAATGTGAAATGTTCTCTCCAAAACAAAACATATGGTCATCCTACCAATAAAGAGTGCTTTCAGTTTAGACACACACACACACACACACACACACACACACACACACACACACACACACACACACTGCCATTCTCAGAGATGGAGGATTCAAGTCTCAGAAACCTAAAAGGCCTATTCATTATCCTTCAAATAGAGTGAGGTGACATCTTGCACAGCTTACAAATGTTAGCCTCCCAATGAGAAGAAAAGGAAGTCTGACACTGCTCTTAAAAACAGGATGTTAGAATTTTATTATGACAACCTGCCCTAACTATTTCAACAGCAAAAATTTCCCTGTCATTATTATATAACAGAGATTGAGCTAAATTCTAAAGTTCCAATGGTAAATAAAATTCTCTTCCCCCTTCATTTTGTGATCACTGTTTCTAAAGTGGCTAAAGTATAACAAGAAGAAATACTCTCAAGAGGGGGTTTAGCATTTAGCATACTGGAATGGGCTGACTTGTGCCTCCTCTACCCTAAATTCATATGTGGAGGTCCTAATCCCAAGTACCACAGGATGTGGCTATATTTGGAAAGAAAGTCTTTACAGAGGTAAGTAAATTAAAATGAGGTCATTAAGGTGGTCTTTAATCCAATATGACTGATGTCCTCATAAGAAGAGGAAGTTTAAACACAGTTGTACAGAGGAAAGACAAGGTGAAGACACAGAATGATGATGACCATCTACAAGACAAGTCCTGAAACAGATCCTTCCCTCATAGTTCTCAGATAGAACCAACCCTGCTGACACTTTGACCTCTGACTTCTAGCCTTCAGAAATGTAAGAAAATAAATTTCTGTTAAGCCCCCTGTGATATTTTGTTATAGCAGCCCTTGGAGACTAATATACATACTGAGTGCATTCCAAGAGTAATTTAATTTTCTGTTTCATATTCTGTTTTAAAATATGTTTATGATTTAATATTTTAAATGTTAAACCAATAATTATACACTCATACATACACACATACATACACACATTTCCAAATTATACAGAAAAAATCAAAAATTAATATTCCATTACCTTTCATTAGAGTTCCATATGGAAACACTATTGATGTTTTTATGTAAATATTCTCCTAGAAAAATATTCTTTTAATATAAATAAATTTGTCAAAATGATAAAGATAAAAATTATAATGATGGTAGCAATGATAATGACAACTGGTTCTTATTAACTGCTTATAATGTTATAGGTAGTGTTCTAAATGTACACATGCTCTAACTTATTTAATCTACAAAATAACCCCCTAGGTAATTCTTATTATTTTAATTTTATCATATAGTAAGTTTTACATTTAGTATTACCGATAGGGATCTGAGACACAGAAAGATTACAAAACTTTTCCAAAGTCACAAAATAGTATTTAAATCCAGGAGTCAATATTCACATCCTGCATGGTGTCCCTTCCAGCTCTTTCTATGTGATACATATGCATTTTATTACATTCATATATAAAATTTAAAGTATATATGCACATATATTTTTAAATATATACAAATGTGACTATATTATGCAGAATTATATTGTATCATGCTATGTTTTTAACACTTAATAAAAATATTTTCTGGGCTGGCCCAGTGGCGCACTGGAGAGTGCGCCGCTTGGGAGCATGGTGGCGCTCCCGCTGAGAGTTCGGATCCCATGTGGAGACCGGTTCCCGCTCACTGGCTGAGTGCGGTGCGGGTGCAACATCGAGGGTTGCGATCCCGTTGCCGGTCCCCGGTACGGGCACGACACCGAGGGTTGCGATCCCGTTACCAGTCAGTAAAAAAGACAAAAAGGAAAAAAAAAATATTTTCCTACCAACGCATTGAGCTTTAACTTAAAAAAATGTTTATTATTTTGTAATTTATATGTATCATATTTTATTTAAACCTTCTACAAACTGTTGGCCATTTAGCTTGATTTAAGTTTTTTTTTTTTTTCTTATTAGAGTCAATGCTGTAATGAACAACATGGAATTTATCACTATTTTAAATTCCCCAATGAGTTTTTCTCTGGAAAATATTAATAGTAATGGAATTGCTGTGTTGAGGGTAAGTGTATAGAAGATTTGGATAGGTACTGCCAAATTTACCTTCAAAATCTTGAAGCAGTTTAAAATCTTTCCTCAGCATATGACAGTGTCTTTTCCCAATGTGAAGACTTTGACATATTAAGTTTAGATGCTATTTTTACCACACAAAATGAATTTAAATAGTTTACTTGGATTTTATAAGAACCAATTTTTTAGAAGTACACTAAATTACAAAGAACACCAGGAGTCTTGTTGATTACTTATAGTCACCCTATTATCAGAAGACTGCTGTAATTATTGTAATGTTAATTGCTTTTCTTCCTTTCTTGATTATCTTAAGAAAAATCTAGTCCTCATGCTCTTTCATCATAAGGCAAGTTAGCTCCAATATAAACTATAATTAAATCAAACTCATAATCATGTCTCTTTTATGGTAATAGTATATCCCTTTGTATGGATTATTTAAATATTTAAATAAATAGATCTTCAGTTTCTCTGTGAAACATATTTTGACAGCATATTCTAATATCTTGACCCACCATGAATTTACACTTTGATTTAATCTCCTCTGTATTCATAACCTTGATCCCAATTATGTTTTTTAGTATTCCTTCTTATTTCCAATGCAATCACATTGAATTCAGTCAGCCTCATTAGCATAATATCCCCTCCCTTTGGAATCCCAAATTATTTTGATTAGATGCCCATATTTGAATGTGTGTATGTGATGTTTTCTCAGGAACAGTAGAGTTTTTATGAAAATGAAGTAAACACAACTATAAATGCAAGTCTGTTTCTTGCTTTTTTAAATTTTTTGTTTATATTACTTTTAATTGACAAATCATAATTGTATTACATTTATGGAGTACAATGTGATGTTTTGTTGTGTGTATAGAATGTGGTGTGATTAAATTAAGCTACTCAACATATCCATCACCTCACTTACTTGACATTTTTTGTGGTGATGCATTTGAAATTTACTCTCTGGGCTAGCAGAGTCCCTATTTATTTCAGTGACAATTTCTTGAATACTTACAATGTGAAAAGCCCTGTACAAAGTTTTGTGAGTAGATCTCCACTAGGATCTATAGCTTTCTTATCTGTCTTCCTGCCAGACACTTACTATGTTTTATGCACAGTGAGTAAGTATACTTATAGATGCTAAATTTCAAATCCATTAATCAAATTAAAGGAGAAATTGACATATAATGAAGAGAAATATCTAATAACCAAAAGTAAATTTGTAAATATTATGGATTATTCATCAGAACACCATTTTCTCTCATAAACAACCTATTTATTTTGATTCAATTTTATATTCAGAAAACAGAGGAACAATCCAATAATCCATTGCATACATATATACTGAGAGTTTCTTCAATACAAGCACAGAAAACACTGTTCTGATGTTAGAAATTTAATGGTAAACAAAAATTCTGTGCTCACATCATAATGTGGGGGACATAGACAACAAAGAAATTAAAAATAAATAAAATGTCAACTGGTGACATATTCTATAGAGAAAAATATTCCAGAAATAGGGAATGAGTAGAATGGGGGTTGCTACTTTTCATAGGGTAATCGGGGATGTCCTTCCTAATAAGCTTACACTTGAAGACAGACATAAGGCAGTGTAGGCGCCTGTTATGTGGATTTCTTCTCTCAGAAAGAGCTTTACCACCAGAGAGAAGGGTGAGCATTAGGTCTCTGAAGCGCAGTTTGCTTTGTGACTCAAACAGCAAGGGGGACAATCTGTCAGAAGCACAGTGGGCCAGAGGCGGATTGACTGGAGATGAAGTCAGAGAAATGGTAAGTGGATAGATCATGTAGCGCCTTGTTTTTATGGACAGACACTGTGGTGGCCTCAATGTTCATGCCCTGTATAATCCCCTCCTCTTGAGGGTGGGCAGGTTGATTCATACTATTAGAAGATGGCAAAGACAAGATGGCACTCCCATGTGTATAGTGAAATTGTATATGTGTGTTTTTTGTGTGCATATAATTTTGCTAGCAAACACTAGAGATTCTCCTTCTTTACTGTTAGCTTTGAAGAAATAAAGTTCCTAGAGGGCCTATGAAGGTTGTCATGTGTCAAGGAACTTCAGGTGACTTCCAGCAGGACAGAGTGACCTGCTTCTGACAGAAAGAAAACAGAGACTTCAGTCCTAAAACCACCAAAACACCAGAGATAAATCCTGCCAACAACTTGAGGGATCTTGAAGCAGATCTTCCTCCAATCAAACCTCTGATGGGACTACAGCCCCAATCAGCACTAAGATTTCAGCCTGGTAAAATCCTGAAGCAAAGAACCCAGATAACTGTGTCCATATACATGACCAGTGGGAATTGTGTGATAATAAATGTGTGTCATTTTAAGCCTCCTAATTTTATGCAGCAATAGAAAACTAATGCAGGTCTTGTCGACATTACAAGTATAAGGAATTTGTACATCACTGCTTTACTCAGTTTGAAATGGGAAGAAATGGAGACCTTTCAGCACAGAAATGTCACGATCTGATCTACATTTAAAAAAAAGATTAGCCATGTGCTGTGTTGGAAATAGACAATAGAAAGAAGAGCAAGAGTGGTGTTGGGCGAGAATTTAGAAGATGCTGCAATAATCTAAGCAAGAGATTTTGCTGGCTAAGGCTTGTGAAGTAGCAGTGGACATGGTGTGAAATGATTTGATTACCAATTATATTTTGAAAGGTGAGCAATTGTGAGAAAAGTATCAGAAATGCCTTCAAGGTTTTTAACCTGAGCAACTGAAAGATTAACTTTCCATTGTGTATGATAGATCATCCTGAAAGTGAGTATTCATCTACACCCTGAAAGTGAGTAACATGAAGTCCATGAATAAACAACTAAAGTTATCTCCATTTTTCCGTGTTACAATCATTTTATAATTGATAACATTGAGTGCATCTGGGTACAAATAGAACAAGGTGTTACAGAAGTGTGCAGGTACTCAGCCCCACTTGTGACTTGCTTTTCTAACACCCACAATCTGTAAGTTGTGTCAGTCTCCTAAATATCCAGGTTTCTTTATCTATTTTTACCTAGTCATGTGCCCACTGCTAAATAAAATTGGTAGAGTATGATACAAATCAAGTAACATAATAACTGCTACTCAGTTTTTATCAGGATGTTATTTTATTGATTAAAATAAAAATCTCCCACATCTCTTAATATCTCACAGGTTTAGTCTGTAAAAACAAGGCAAACAAAAAAACCACACCTGATATCAAAACATTAATATGCAGTTTTATAATTTATTAAAACAATAAGATGTTAATTTACTAAAAGTTTTAATGATCAATCAAAAATGTGGTAAAATTCATATGCATATGAGTGCCTTGTAATTACTTGTATCGATCTGTAGACTTTTGTAACAGAACATAGCGATAAATAGCAATATGGATACATATCACTGTTTACTTATTTCTAATGTGAAAAAAAATTGTTTTGCCATTGAGAATATGTAAAATTTCTGT
This sequence comes from Galeopterus variegatus, assembly GCF_000696425.1. Classification (NCBI taxonomy): domain Eukaryota; kingdom Metazoa; phylum Chordata; class Mammalia; order Dermoptera; family Cynocephalidae; genus Galeopterus; species Galeopterus variegatus. The sequence continues at coordinate 181,520 of NW_007728549.1, read as the reverse complement.
ACAAGGACATCCTCACAAAAGTACCTAATAGACATCAATTTAGTATAGCTATTGCACCTTTCCAACATAAATACCACCAACTTTATAATGTTTATGGCAATGATGCATTTCACTCAGGAAAGATTAAAATTAGAGAAATGATGAGGAAAACTACTTTTGAACTTTGTAAGAAAAAATGGCTGATTATAATCAGCAAGAACTCTATCCAATAAATTGAGGGCATCTACGTTCTAGGGAGTAAATGTTACCATGATCATTTTAATGTAAATGTTATTTTAGTCCACTTATCAAGACTTTAAATTCCCCACCAAAAGTGGTATCTTTAAAAAATCCTGATTTTTTTCTTTGAGATAGTTTGTCTTTTAAGCATAATAAAATATTTTGTAGAAGGTTTCACTCTAAAAAAATAAATACACATCATTTCCACCACAAACTCACTGTAGATATGACCAAAATCTAAATTCTGGGCTCACGCTAAATCAAGAAAAGTTACCTTAACATTGGCTTACATTAATGCAAATCTATTATAACTGTATAAAATTCTAAGATCATAACTGATATAATCATTGGATCAGAATTTCATGTATGAAAATAGCATGTAGTTTACTAGTTCTTAATGAAATGATTTTCCAAACAATTTGAAACATAATTAAAGGTTTATGAAACAAATGTAATATCTGAAGCTGATAAGTTTCTTTAATACTAAAGATACTTTATGTTTCTCATAATTTTTAAAAGGAGATGCATATTTTATTGTTATAGGTGTTTCTGCTGCAGCTGCAGCTTTCACTATCAAAAGTCTGAGCTTTTAAGTAGTGTCATATTCTGTTTTTTTGTTTTTTGTTTTTTGTTTTTTCCTGAAAAGGAATTTGTTTAGTTTGATGCTTGGTATTTTTCATTTTATCTTCAGCTCATCTGCCTTTTCTATGTCAATAGCTCTGATCCAAACTACTTTCTGTTTCTTATATTGACTAACTGAAAATGTGGATGTGTACATTTTGTGCCATTGTGCAGTGACTAGCCATCCCCAAGGGGTACCTAATTTTCTGGTCAGAATTATTTTTTCCCCACAAACATATAATGATGGCCTACAGAGAATACAAAAGGTTAAAAAAAGAAAAAGATACCTTGCAGGTATTAAAGTCAAGGAGACAAAATTTGTGTGGTGGTCAGCAAAATTCATTTTAAAATTTTTGCTGTGGGTCCTGCTCCAAAAACCATGCATTTTGCTGTGATTTAAAGGAAAAGATTGTACAATAGCCCCTTTTCTTTTCAGAAATGTTTTAAATTGGCAAACAGCCATTTTGAATGCTAGGCACATTCTGGCCATTCTACATTGACATGAGGTTGGTACAAGTCCAGCAAAGAAGCTGTAGAATACGTTTTTTTATTCAACCACGGAAACTGCACTCTTTTCCAAGAAAATCTATCTTTGTAGCCAAATAGTTAACCCTCAAATCTAGTTTAACTCAAAACTCCAGATTTATGAACATACAATGATAACAATGCTTGGCAAGTGTTCAAATGATGCCCTTTCAATAGAGATAAGAAAGATAAGCAGACAAATTAATTGCCGGTTTAGTATTAAAATACTTGTGATGAACATTTTAGTCAAACTTTTGCATATATAATAAAACTAAGTGTGCTCTTGCACACACAAGCACACACACACGCACCTCATTGTTGAGTAATTACATAAAAAATTCAAAGTCTTCTGTATGCCTTCAATATATATTAAATTTGTGACTTTGGGCTCTTTTTGTATGAGTTTGATACCGATCTCACGCAAACATATACACAGGTTTGTGATTTGTCAAGAAGATAGGCTGCCTATCAGCTCCAATTCTTAACTTCAAATACCTCAATTAATGTATGTTTTTCCAGGTTTTTTTTTTTTTTCTTTCTATAGTTTAGATTAAGTAAATGGAATTGCTGGATCAAAGGACATAAGATAGATACAGATATAGACATAATTTATTATCAGATGCCTTCAAAATACGTATTTTTCCCTTTTTATTTATTTATTTTTAGAGAAGTTTTACTTTTAAGCAGTTTCAGGTTCACAGCAAAATTGAGAGGCAGGTAGCAGAGATTTCCCATATACCCACTGCCTCCACGCATGCATAGCCTCCCCCACTGTCAATATCCCCAACCAGTTTGGTAATCTTTTACGATTCATAAACATATTTTGAAACATCGTAACCATCCAAAGTCCATAATATTCACTCTTAGTTTTGTATGGGTATGGAAAAGAGGATAATGACATATATCCACCGTTGTATTACCCTACAGAGTAGTTTCACTGCTCTAAAATTCATCTGTCCTCTGCCTATTTATCACTTTTTCCCAGTGAACCTCTGGCAACCACTGATCGATTTAGTGTTTCCATAGATTTGCCTTTTCTGGAATGTCATATATTTGCAATCCTACAGTATATAGCATTTTTAGATTGATTTATTTTACTTAGTAATATGCATTTACGTTTCATATTTTTTTCACAGATTGTTAGATCAATTCCTTTTAGAACTGAGTAATATTTCATTGTTTGGATGTACCATGGTTTATTTATCTATTCACCTACTGAAGGACATCTTGGTTGCTTCCAAATTTTAGCAAATATGAAAAAGAAGCTGTTATAAACATTCCTATGCAGGTTTTGTATGTATATAAGTTTTCAGTTTATTTAAATAAATCCAAAAAATTGTGATTGCTGGGTTGTATGTTAAGAGTATGTTTCATTTTGTAAGAAATTGCCAAACCGTCTTCCAAGATGGCTATACTATTTTGCATTCCTGCAGTGAGTAAGGGTTCTTGTTCCACATCCTTACCAGCATTTGGTACTTTCAGGGGTCTGGATTTTCCCCTCAAATAGTTACAAAGTGGCATCTTACTTGTTTTTTTTTTTTCTTTATTCTCACTTCCCTAATAACACATATTGTTGAACATATTTTCATATGATTACCTGCCATCTTCATGTTCCTTTGGAGGTGTCTGTTTAGTTCTTTTTGCCCATTTTACATCTGAATTATTCACTTTCTTATTGTTGAGTTTTAAGAGTACGTTGTATATTCTGAATACCAGTGAATATCAGGTGTGTTTTTTGCAAATATTTTTTCCCGGTCTGTGGCTTGCATCCTCCTTTTCTTGACATTGTGTTTTGCAAAGCAGAAGTTTTTAATTTTAATAAAGTCCAAGCTATCAATTATTTATCATGGATCGTGCCTTTGTTGTTGCATCTAAAAAGTCATTGCCATACCAGAAGTTATGTAGGTTTTCTCCCAAGTTATCTTCTAGGAGTTTTATAGTTTTGTGTTTTATATTTAGGTATATAATCCATTTTGAGTTAATTTTTGTGAAGGATATAATATCTGTGTTAATTATAGATTTTTGCATGTGAATATATAGTTTTTCTAGCATCATTTGTTGAAAAACCATCTTTTCTCTATTTTATTGCCTTCGCTTCATTATAAAATATCAGTTGACTGTATTCATGTAGGTCTATTTCTGAGCTCTCTAAATGTCCTATTGATCTATTTATATATTCATTTACCAATACCACAGTATCTCGATCACTTTATCTTTATAGAAAGTTTTATTTTTATTTATCACTATTATTATTATTTTATTATAACATAGTTGTTTTTACATATCTGTGTGGTACAGAGTTGAATATCAATACCTATGTGCAATACGTGATGCTCAAATCATGATAATTAGTATATATCCAACATTATACAATGTAATCATTTTTTGTGGCCCTTTATAATTCTTCCCTTACCTCCTTAGCCTTCCCCCTTTCCTACCTCTGGTAACATAAGTTCTGTTCTCTCCTTTTGAAAGTTCAATGTATCATTGTGATTGTTTTATCTTTCTTTCTTTCTTTTTCATTTATTTGTGTTTTTTTTAGTTCCCACTTATGGGTGAGGACATGCAGTATTTCTCTTTCTGAACCTGGCTTATTTCAGTTAACATAATTTTCTCTATGTTCATCCATATTGCTGCAAATGGCAGTATTTCATTCTTTTTTATGGCAGAATAGTATCCCATTGTGTAAATATGCCAAATTTTCCTTATCCAGTCACCTGACGATGGACATTTAGGTTGGTTCCAACTTTTAGCTATTTTAAATAGAGCTGTGATAAGCACAGGAGTTCAGTTATCCCTTCAACTAATCATCATATAGTAAGTTTTAAAGCTGAGTAGTGTCAGCCTTCCAACTCTATTAATTTCCTTTGGTATTGAGTTGACTATTCTGGGTCTTTTCCCCGCTTAATAAACTTTACAATCAATTCGTTGATATTCACAGAATAAATTGCTGTAATTTTGAACAACATTACTTTCAATCCATAGGTCAATTTGGGAAGAACTGACATCTTGACAATATTAAATCTTCATGTCCATGAACATAGAATGTCTCTCCATTTATTTAGTTATTTGGTTTCTTTCACCCAAGTTTTGTTGTTTTCAATATATGGATTTTGTACATATTTCGTTAAATTTCTACTGAAGTATTTAATTTTGAGGGTGCTAATGTAAATAGTATTGTGCTGTTAATTTCAAATTTTACGTTTTCGTTTCTGGTATATAATAAGATGATTGACTTTTGTTTTCAGTCATGTGTCCTGCAACCTTACTATAAATGCTTATTCATTCTAGGAGCTTTTGATTTGTTTGTTTGTTTGTTTGTTTGTTTAATTCTTTCAAATTTTCTACATAGACAGTCATGTCATTGGCAAAAAGTTTTGTTTCTTTCTTCCCTACCTGTATATGTCTTTTATTTCCTTCCTTGTCTTAATGCATTAGCTAGGATGTCCAGTATGATGTAGAATAGAAATGATGAGAGGGGACATCCTTGTCTTCTTTCTGGTCTAGAGCAAAACCTTCTGGTTTCTCACCATCAAGTGTGATGTTGGCTGCAGTGTTATTTAAAGATATTCTTTATCAAGTTGGGCAAGTTCCCCTTTATTTCTACTTTACTGAGAGATTATATCATGAATGCATGTTGAATTTTGACAAATACTCTTCTCCATGTTTGATTTCTTTTTTAGCCTGTCAATGTGATGGACGTTAATTTAATTTTGGATGTTGAATTAACCTTGCATATTTAGGATAAATCCCAGTTGGTCATGATATATAATTATTTTTATATATTGTTAGATTTTATTTGTTGATGTTTGTTGAGGATTTTTGCTTCTGTGTTCATGAGAGATATCAGTCTGCAGTTTTCTTGTAACGTCTTTCTCTAGTTTTGGTATTTCTTGTAATGTCTTTTTCTAGTTAGGAAGTACTCTCTCTGCTTCTATTTTCTGGAAGAGATTGTAGAGAGCTGACATAATTTCTTCCGTAAATGTTTGGTAGAATTCACCTGTGTACCTAACTAGGTCTTGTTTTGGGAGGTATTAACTATTGATTCAATTCCTTTTATAGATGTAGGCCTATTTAGACTATTTATTACTGTGTGAATTTTGGCAGATTGTGGCTTTCAATGAATTGTCTCATTTTATATAGGTTATCAAATTTGTGGGCATAGTATTCTTTTATTATACTTTAATATCCATGGGATTCATAGTGCTTTCTCCTTTTAAATTTCTGATATTAATAATTTGTGTCCTTTTTCTGTTTTTCTTAGTTAGCTAGAGGTTTATTGATTTTATTAATCTTTTCAAAGAACAAGCTTTTGCTTTTACTGTATTGGTTTAATTTTCAATTTCAGTGATTTCTGCTCTATTTTTTTTTCTTCTACTTACTTTGGATTGGATTTGCTCTTTTTCAGTTTTCCTAAAAATAACTTAGCTGATCATTTTCAGATCTTTCTTCTTTTTTAATGTATTGATTCAATTCAATAAAATTTTCTCTAAGCACTGCTTTCACTGTGTCCCACAAATTTTAATAAGTGATGTTCTCATTTTCATTTGGTTAAGGTATTTTTTTTAATATCAGTGTTTCTCTTTTGACCTAAATGTTATTTAAAAGTGTGTTGTTTAATCTCCGTGCATTTGGGGATTTTCAAGTTAGATTTTCATTCCTGATTTCTTGTTTAATTTTAGTGGTCTGATAATAAACACTGTGTGATTTCTATTCTTTAAATTTGTTAAGGTCTGTTGTGTGGCTCACTATGTGGTCTATCTTGGTGAATGTTCCATGTGAACTTGAGAATAATGTGTATTCTGTTTTGTTGGATGGAAATGTTAGTAGATGTTGACTCTATCAGTTGATTGATAATGATTTTAGTACAATGATGTCCTTACTAATTTTCTGGCTGTGGATATATCCATTTCTGATACAGAGTTTTTGAGGAGCCCAACTTTAATAGTGGGTTCACCTATTTATTCTTAAAGTTCTACCAGTTTTTGCCTCTCATAGCTTGACACTCTACTTTTAGTTGCATACATGTTAAATATTGTTATATGTTCTTGGAAAACTGGCCTCTTTATCATTCAATATCCTTCTTAATCTCTGATAACTTTTCTTTCTTTGAAATGTACTCCATCTGAAATTAAAGAGCATCTATTGTTTGATTTTGACATATTTTCTCCATTTATTTACTTTTGATCTATATGTATCTTTGTATTTAAAGTGTGCTTCTTCTGGACAACACAAATTGGGCATACACAACATACATATGTTGATCCACTCTAACAGCTCTGTCTTTTAAGTGATGCATTTAGAACACCGATGTGCACAATGATTGTTGATATAGCTGGCAACAATGGGAGTAGGTGGGACAATGATGGCTTCCCACCTCTTTTTCTGTACCTTTTTCATCAGAAGCAATAACTCATTGATCAGAGCACATAACCCTGATATTTGGAGGATTTGGTCCTTTTTGCCTATGCTATCTCCTGCAAGCTATGTACAGTTTCTGTCAGGAATACACATTCACTTCTGCCTGCCATGTGGCTAGGTGTGGGGAATGGATGGGTAGCTGCTACTGTGCTAAGAGTTGAAATTAATCAAAATTAACCACAATTTGCCATCCAAGCATTCCCCTTGAAGTTGTAAGTCTTCAGCAGGTTCTAGAGTTCCAAAATAGCTCCATCAGACAAATTCTGCCATTGCAATTGTTGTCTAGGTGGAGAAACAGATTTCAGTTGCCTCCTACTCAGCCTTCCTCCCCAAATCCTCCTTAACTAGGCTTTGAAGATAAACTGTACACTTTCTACTATGTCATGCTGTGTTTACTCTTCTTTGCAATATGGGAAGGGGCAGGGCGGAGTCTTTTATTATTTCAATTAGCCTCCAGAACAAGGACCATTTGCATGTCTTTTTGGTACATACTTTACTCCACAGCACTGTCAAAATAAAATTTAATAACCTATAGAGATAAATATCAGTCTTAGAATGTAATGATCTAGCTGTAATACTAAGTAAATGTCAGAAAATACTGAAGACAGGCTAAATAATTACCCAAATTAAGAAATATGCAAACAAATTATTGTGCAAATGGAATTTAATTATGATTGTTTGATTTTGTCATGATGTTTAACACTTGTTTCCTACAATAAAAGGTTTAGTCATATTGAATTAAACAGAAATTCAAAAATATATAACTGGAATTAACATTAGAAATTATTCCGGTTGGCCTCCTCAATTTACAGATTAAAAAGAAAATGAGGACAGAAGTTAAATTATTTGTGTAGCATACACACATTATAAAAGTACGTGGCTAATTGTTTTTTAGAAATTCTGTCTTCCGGTTTCTGTTCTAGAGCTCTTTTCATCACACATCATTGATTGTAGTTTTAGACAACAACAGAAAATTAAGAGTGCCAAATATAGGGTTTTGTTTAAATAGAGAAAAAGAGAAATAACATCAAACAGAAAGAAATAAAAATTTGCCACTAACATTCATCAAAACATTTGATTATTTGGAGCAGGTAGCTTACCATATGGCAGATTCTTAATAAATGTTTAATCACTTTAAGAATTGCAACAATAGGAGCAACAAATAACAATAATTAAAATAATCTACTGCTGACTGATTCATCTACCCTGAAATTAAAATTAATGGGAGCACACTACAGGGAAGGGCTTTGGAAGTGTGTGGTAAAATATTAAAATTCCTGAAAGGCAGCCACTTGGTAAATACTTATTAAAAGACTCTGTTCTAATACAGTTTTCTAAATATATATATATGTGTGTGTGTGTGTGTTTCTTTTTTGCAATTGACAATCAACTCCTCATAGAATGAAAAATATATATACCACTTTGTTTTTCTTTCTTCTTCTTTGCCCTATAGGTTTTCTCATGGGGGTGTATGGATTTAACATTGCTGACTCAATTGGCATGGGTGTTCATATTTTATCTAGTTTGGAGGAAGATGTCAAGTTTAACGCAGCATAGCTAGTAGTAGAAAATCAATATCATTAGGCAAATTAAACAAGTGTAAGCTCAGAAAGAAAACAGAACCTTGAAAACTGAAGCCACGGGCAAACTGGAGAGGAAGGGGTTGGTGAGGTGGATGAGGTATAGTAGAGGAGCACATAGACCCTTGAATGCTACCAAATGTTGAAAGAAATAAGCACTGAAAGTCACAGGGTGTGGGATAGAGACACATTTCAATGACTTTTTTCTTTTATCTGAATGTCGTATTTTTTTAAAAAATTTATTATGAAAACTTTCAAAAATTGTTGAAAGTTGAAAGAATTTTAGAATGAATACTCATGTACCCATTGTAGTGATTCTACCTTTAACATTTTACTATGACTGGTTTCCTCATGTGTATCCATGTATTTATTCCTCTATCTTTCCATTCATTGGTATCATTTCTCATGTATCTCAAAGAAATTTGCATACATCAGTACACTTCCCCTTAAATATTGTTGTTTCATGCCTCCTTTGAAAGATCAGATTTGCTTTTTTGTGGTCAAAAATTTTTGCACTTAAATTTGAAGTTCTTTCACTATTTTAGGTTCTGACATTAGACACAAATATAGGTAAAGTACTTTGCTGAAGAATATAATGTCTTAAAGAATTTAATGAGCACACTGCAAGATTAAATTTTAGAGTTAACTGTGTTGGCCACCTACAAATTAAATATATGCATAATGCTGAAAGTTCAATAAGAATTACTTTATAACATCAAATATAATGTATACATCATGTATTAGTACAATTTTATCAACCTATCAAATTTTCTAAATTGTTTTATATCAGCTTACTTATTCCTCAAAATATCTAAGAATGAGGTATAACAAAAATCTTTAATATTTTATTTATGTGACAACTAAGGCAGAGAAAGGAAACCTTACATATTTGTGTAGCTCAATAACTGGAGAATTCAAAACCTTGAACCTAAATTCTTTAGCATGAAAACTTGCAAATTATCCATTCCATGTAAGGCACACAGATTATTACACTAATTTTGATTTATCTAAAAACAGTTATTGTTATATATTTTTTCCCAATAAGTAGTATGTTGTTCAAAGAAGTTAATTAATGTAATCAAAATTATGAATGTAATGAGATACAAAGTCAGAATTTGAATGGGTTCCTGTCTAATTCCACAGCCTTAAAATTTGTACCTAGTCTTGATATTTTTCTACAATTTCCTCATCCAAGGACTACGTTTTTTCTTTTGCATTGTTTTAATCTTTCATACACCATAGGATCTGTAAGACTTCTTGTTGTAAAATAGGAAGTTAATAATATTTTAATTAAAAATCAGAAACATTTCATAGGTATGTCATTGTATTATCTACTATTTTTATGTGTTTTACATCTCTTATTTTCCTAAAGTGAGTCTTAAGAAGCCTCTGTAATCCTAAAAGCTTATCTGCAATATTCACAGGACTACTCACCCCATGCCAATTTTTATAAATTACAGCTATACAACTATAATGTCATAACCATCAACAACATTTCATTTATGTATATGCTCTGTGTAACTGAAGAAGACTGAAAGAAACCTAATAGCCAAAAATAAGAAATAACTACAAAGGCATCCACTTTTATTTCAAAGTAGACTATTGATAAACCAATAAATACTTGACAAAGAAATACGTTGGGGGAAAAAAAAGATGGGTGACAAACTTCTTTGGGATTATAGAGAAAACACATAGATTATGTGCCAATTTAAAATAAACTTTATAAAAAGATTACTGGTGGGGGCTAAGACATAGTATATGAAGCAAAGATACATTGGTGTCCCATTGATATGAGACCAGACAATATAAACAGCAGGGGAAGCAGAGCTTATATGGAAAATACCCCCACTCCTCATTGATCCCATCTATAAACTTTGGTAACCTAAAATTTAAAGAAACAGTTTGAACCCCTAAATTCTTAAATCGTATTTCTGAGCAAGTTAAATATTTTATCAAATTTTTCTCCTCATGTTGATATCCTATTTTGTAATGATGCGTATTAGTCTGTTTCTATTACTTATAACAAAATACGCACAACTTGCTATTTTATAAAGAAAATGAAATTTATTGCTTACAGTTTTGGAGGTCCAAAGTCCAGAGAACATTTATGATGAGGCCTTTCTTTGGTGGTGGTATTACGGCAATGCAGGGGTCTCACATGGTAGAAAATGGTAGAGCAGAGAAAGAAAAAGAGAGGCTAACCTCCTCATTCATGCTCTTTTGAAGCCCTCAGAAACACACCCATGACCATCATTTTTAATCCATTCATTACTGCTTGGTCCGACAATCTAATCACCTCTTCAAGGCCCCACCTTTCAATTACCATAATAGGATTTCCCACTTTCTTAACACTGTCACAGTGGGGGTCACGTTTTGGGGAGACACTCAGTCCAAGGCAATGTGATATTCCAATGTTGGACCATCCTTCCTGTGGCTTGTTATATCTAGTATATGTTTTTCTGTTTTCAGAGTGAAATCTCTATCGAGATTACAGTGTGAATAATTTCTTTACTTTACATAAAGTAATTATTCATTCCAAGCATTTAGAAAGTGGTCCACGTGGTGGAATACAACTCATATAAATACTTCTCTGTTCATCCTATATTGAAAATCTTCTCTCATATTGGTTTTCCATGGTATGTGAAATTCCTTAAATTATTCACTCTTGTGTAAAGGCCTTAAATATTTGTCTCAATATTATATGGTGGTAAGGAGAGTGAACTTATAACCCATTATTGATACTTTTCCTTAAATATCATACTACCTCTTCCAACAAGTAAATAATATTACTCCCACTGCCATAACACTTTATGCATATGCCTCCGTTTGCCACTCAGCTTTTTTTATTTTAATGAAGAAAATAAACTTGAATGTATATGTAGATTCAAATGATGAAGTGAAAACTGAAGAACAGGAGTCATGGGTTCACCATTTTTGAATGTTCAGTGCCTATCATTTTGTCTTAGACATGATATGTCCTGAATTAATAACTGCTGAAATGAAGAGAGCTTAAAAGGGTGGGAAACAGAAAAGGTTGATTTCCCACACTGAGAATGAAGACAAAGGGCAACCTCAGGTAGGGTAATGGAATCACTGTAGGTGATCCTGCGTAAGTACTAAGGAGTGCGAGGTTTGGATTAAGGTATTGTATGTCTAAAATTTTCTTTGCTCTTACACATACACAGTTAGAAACAGAATTTATGAATCCAAAAAGGGATGATTCATCCTGTCATCCTCTGGAATGCCATTGTACGTTTAGTGCACAAAGCTGTCAGCACTTTTAACAGCCCTGTAAACTCACGCAAGTCATTCAATACTGTTTCAGCCTGATTCTAATCATTTGTAAAAAGCTTTCTGTTCTTAATAAACACCTATAAAATGAAAGCTTGTGCTTTCAGAGGAGGCTTTAGTTTTCAATGTGTTTGTTTATCTTCATATCTCCATGATGTAAACACAACCTGTTTTTAAGATGTCAAAAACCTATAATGATCAACAGCACTATGTGCGTTAAAACGCTTAGTTTCCACAGAACTTAAATAATATATTGCTACAAGGCAGAGAGCGTTCGTGCTGTAGAATTTCATCAGATGCATTACATGTACTCAATATATGGCTTCACAAATACATTTTAACACTGATTTAACCATATAATAAATTCTCCTTTGCATTAAATGTAAGAATATTTTTTAGGATGAGATTTTAAGTAAATATGTTATTTTTTGTGAGTGAGATTGTGTATCAACCCCAGTGTTGGGTTCTTGCTTTCCTGTCTTAGAGTACTGCATACTTGTAAATATTTTTGTAGATATTATTAAATTCAGAACACCATAAAATTGAGTTAAAACTAGGAAGAGAGATCATTGTGAGGAAAAACACTTGAGGCAGAGAATCTTATATTCCTTTGCCAACTGTTTTTGGCATTTAATTTTCATCTTGAATATACTTTTCGTATCCAAATGGTTTGGTAACAATTTGTTTTCCATGATGGGAATATTAGAGAGGAGACGCTAAAACTCTTAACTATTACGTACTCCCTTTACTAGTAGCAGCTATATTAGGAACAGAAAAGAAAAGAAAAGAAAAAATCTACCTTAGAAATAAATGCATCAGGGCAAGAAAAGGAGATAAGCAGGTCTGTCTATCTTTCCTTCTAAGCAGCAGCAGTGACTCACTCTCCCCCATGACAACTGATAGTCTACCTTGCAGCAGGGTCAGTGGGATCAGCTAATGCAGAATGTCTTTGTCCAAATAAAATAGACAACACACTGCAAATATATATTCACAGAACAGGTAATATGTATGAAATAAAAATACATAATTTATTTATTAGATGTGTGTTCATGCCCAAATACACTTCCTAGAAATTAGACGAGAAAAATCCAAAGGTCTGAATCTCAATTATAAATAATCGTGTAAAGAATGGAGGTGTTCATCTAAAAGCCATTAATCATATCCATTAAATAATTAAGAAACTAAGAAAAAGCAAGTTATTAAGTATATAAGTTTAGGTGCTTTTATTTGAAAGCAACAAGTACTACCTATCTTATGTATGAAAGAAAGAGGGTTTACTGAAACTATATAAGTGTGGTTCATAAAATTAAGTAATAAACACGAAAGTCCACAAACTTGGTCCCCCATCACTACCATCCAACCACCACGTAACAATAGCATCGAATGATATTTTCACAGCATGTCTCAATTACTTTTCCTCCCACTTGAAACCTTCATGTGCCTTCCTGTTAAAAGTAGAATAAAATCCAATTTTCCTACACACTTAATGCCACACATGGTCTGGATTCTGTCTCTCTCCTTGACTTCATCCCTTCTCCACAACCGTAATGCTCTATCGACGCTGACATTTTTTCACTCCATAGAAAAATCCCTCTTATCCTCATATCAGGCCTTTGCATATTTCATTCCATTTTCCTGGAATTGTCTCCTCATAGATTAACGTAAGGATGACTCTTTCTCATCCGTATATCAGCTCAAGTATCATCTTCCAGAGAGAGATCTTTTTCACCCACTCAAGTAGATGATATCCTATCCCTTGTCACTCACAACCTCATTACTTTATTTTCTAACACTTACTGCTTTCTTATACTGTTTCTAGGTGAATTGTTGCTGCTCTCTAATAGACTGCAAGCTACAAAGGAGCAAGCCCACTCTTTGGCTTTCTCATGGTTGAATTACCTGTAGTTACGCTAATATACCTAGTGGGTATATAATAAATATCTCTTTATTCATTAATTCAACACATATCTTATAAATTACTAACATGTGCCAGGTATTGTTTTAAGTGCTGAGATATAGTAGCTTAAAAACAAGAAGAAAAAAAAATCCTGCCCTCATAAACTTATATTACAATGATGATGACAGA